>NC_069502.1:405052737-405107499 GCF_027579735.1 Bombina bombina
TTCACTATTGTGTAATAAGAGTTGAGTGTAATGTATACAATGTAGCTACATTTGGAATGAAACACACTGTGGGTCTCCATTTAATTACGTTTAGTAAACGTGTCTGGCTAGTTTCTAAACAAAGCTGTTAAACCCCCCCCTCCAGGCGATTGGCATAGTAAAGTATCACATGTACAGAAGAGATCCAGGATTCCAGAGACCAGCAAACTGGCTGTAATCCAGGATATCTACGGTACTGCTTAGAGACAGAATAATTGCAACAAAACACTTCCCTGGAAGAGTACCTGTGCAGGCACATTTGGATTTCCAAGTCAGTGAAAAGCTATATCAGCAGCCGATATACGGTGATTGACATTCACATGGCAAAGGGGGACTAAACCCCGATTATATAACTTACACTTATTTGCAAGAATCAGAGACTAAAAGCTTAAAAAAAAAGATAAATTTTTACCTTTAAACAGAAGTGTTTGTAAGAGGTTTTATCATTGAATTTTTATATGTAGGAGAGTGTGCAAGGTAAATATATATTGGAAATTTTTAAACACCTGCTGTCTCAGCGATAAACACTGCGATTTAACTTGCATGTAAGGAGCAAGTTTTTTGGTTAGCTTAGGTTTAAAATGACTTTAGATGTGAGAAAGGCTTCTTATTTGATAGAATGCCACTATATACACATCAAAAAGAAAAGTTTACATACCGTAACCTTCCATCTTGGGATGCAGCACCTCCTGGAATAATTTTTGTTATAAAAATGCTTGTGTCATCTCCAATATGTGGATTATCAGTACCTCCAGCTATGCTGAAACCAAGCCCGGATGTACCCTAAAATAAAATAGCATTTCAGGCAGAATTCGGGAAAATAAATTGTGATTATGCAATGCAAGATAGCAGTGTTCTCTTCAGGACCTTTTTAATGGTTACAGCACCAGGCTTATTTTACTGATCACCCGGCTAAAATTCTAGCCAATATTAAGCCAAAACGAATATTAACATTTTTCAATGTTTATTGCACAAATTATCATTAAATAAATGTACATTAAATTAAGCAATTTTATTTATGCTTTGGATAGCATCAAATGTTATCATATTAGAAATGATTACACTACCCCCAACCAGCTATTTTATTATGCCACCCGGCTATCAAATGTTTTTGTGGAGAACACTGGATAGAATACAATTTTGAAATCTAAACTTGGGCAAATCACAAATTGACAAACCGTAAGAGCTAAGGAGCCACTGAACTTTTACTTATGGCTTCTAGCTTTTTGTATTATTGCACATATTATCAATAAATAAATCCATTTGCGGTTTACCTTGCTCCTTAATATTCAACCTGGCAAATATTAGATATCACATATGTCAAGCCCTAAGGCTTTGCAAAAATATTTAAAAATGTAATAAACATGTTATTTACATTAAGTAAAGCATGCTCCAGCTTCCTCCACCCGTTGCAAAGCCTATTCCTGGGTCTAAAATGAGGAATCCGGCTTCATCCAATCACGGCGTTGAATCAGACACTGATTCCCCCAGGGGGGAAGCCGTGATTGGAGGATCACCTATCCATCATTTCAGGTTTAATAAAACAACATCACATTACTCAAAGAATATAGTGCAGAACTCTTAGCAAAGAAGCAGTAATATGTTCAATGTAGCATTACCCTTTCAAGTGTAATCTCCTCATATTCAAAATCTGCATCAGTTCCATTCATCTGTTAAATAAGCATAAAGGGGGAATTTAAACGGTAGATAAACCAAGCTTATACATTTTGCTGATATTTTAACAAAAAGTAGCATAATATGCAATCTTCAACTTTAAAATCCAAATTTTATAAATTGAACCATTGTTTTTATTTTTTAATGGAATATGAAACCCCAAAAAAAAAAATTTGTAATTTAGACAGAGCATACAATTTTAAAAAAAGTTTCCAATTTACATCTATTATCAAATTTGCTTTGTTCTTATGATATTCTGTGTTAAAAAGATACATAGGTATGCATTTGGAGTACTACATCGCAGGAAATAGTGCTGACTATCTAGTACATTTGCAAATGGATGCCATTCTTGCAAAACTGCTGCAATATAGTACTCCAGCAACGGGCCAACTACTAAGCATATGAGCCTGCTTTTTAACAAAAGATACCAAGAGAACTAAGAAAATTAGAAAGTTGTTTTACATTGCATGCTCTATATGAATCATGAAAGAAACATTTTGGGTTTCATGTCCCTTAAATAAAGTATTAATGTAAACAATTGTTGCATTGTAAAGTTTTGAAATCAAACATTTCATGAGTATCCAATAAAAACACAGCAAATATAAGACACAAAAAACATTTGCAATTTTTCACACCAGAGAAATACGGGCTCAGCCAAATGACATTCCTTAAAAGGGACAGTCAACTCAAAAAATGTTATTGTTTAAAAAACATAATTTATGCTTACCCGATAATTTTATTTCCGTTTGTGGGAGGAGAGTCCACTGCTTCATTCATTACTTGTGGGAATTAAGAACCTGGCCACCAGGAGGAGGCAAAGACACCCCAGCCAAAGGCTTAAATACCTTCCCCACTCCCCTCATCCCCCAAGTCATTCTGCCAAGGGAACAAGGAACAGTAGGAGAAATATCAGGTATAAATGGTGCCAGAAGATTATTAATAAATTTAGGTCCGCCCACCGGAAAAACGGGTGGGTGCAGTGGACTCTCCTCCCACAGATGGAAATGAAATTATCAGGTAAGAATAATTTATGTTTTACATCTTACTGGGAGGAGAGTCCACTGCTTCATTCATTCCTTGTGGGAACAAATACCCAAAGCTCTAGAGTATACTGAATGAAAAAAATGGGAGGGTGAAAGGAGGTGGACCCTATACTGAGGGCACCACAGCCTGTAGAACCTTTCTCCCAAAAGCTGCTTTCGCCGAAGCAAAAACGTCAAATTTATAGAATTTTGCAAAAGTATTAAAGGAAGACCAAGTGGCCGCCTAACAAATCTGTTCCATAGAAGCCTCATTCTTAAAGGTCCAAGAAGAAGCCACAGCTCTAGTCGAGTGAGCCGTAATCCTCTGAGGCTTTTGTCCCGCTGTCTCATATGCCAGACGAATCATACTCCTCAACCAAAAGGATAGAGAAGTGGCAGAGGTCCTTTGTTCCCTGTGCTTCCCTGAATACACAACAAATAAGGACGAAGTCTGTCTGAACTCCCTCGTGGCCTAAAGATAAAACTTCAACGCCCGAACCACATCCAGATTATGAAGTAACCTCTACTTCGAAGAAGAAGGGTTAGGACACAAAGAAGGAACTACTATTTCCTGATTGATGTTACAACTCAACACCACCTTGGGAAGGAATCTCAATCCGGTGCGAAGAACAGCCTTATCGGCATGAAAAACCAAGTAGGGAGGCTCACATTGCAAGACTGCCAACTCAGAGACTCTGCGCGCCGATGCAATAGCCAGTAATAACAGGACTTTCCATGAAAGAACCGTAATGTCAAGTGCATGCATAGGCTCAAACGGAGCCCTCTGCAAGATCTTAAGAACCAAGTTTAAGCTCTGAGGAGCCAGATTCCTGAAAACAGGCCTGATCCTAACCAGAGCCTGAACAAGGTAATGAATGTCAGGAAGCTCCGCAAGCTTCCTATGCAACAGTACAGATAAAGCTGAGATCTGTCCCCTTAGGGAACTGGCAGCAAGACCCCTATCCAGACCGTCCTAGAGAAAGGCCAGAATCCTGGATACCCTGACCTTATGCCAGGGATATCCTCGTTCCTCACACCAGGACAAGTAGGTCCTCTACACCATGTGGTAGATGCGTCGAGTGACCGGCATCCTGGCCTAAACGAGCGTATCAATCACTTTTTCTGAAAATCCTCTGTTGGCTAAGACTAGTCATTCAATCTCCATGCAGTCAGATTCAGAGAATCTAGATTTTGATGTATAAAGGGACCTTGAACCAGCAGATCACTGCGACAAGGTAACTTCCACGGCGGAGATGACGACATCACCACCAGATCTGCAAACCACATCCTACGCGGCCACGACGGAGCAATCGGAATAGCCAAAGCTTGCTCCTGCTTTATGCGGGGCCACTACCCAAGGTAGAATAGGTAACGGTGGAAATATGTAAATTAGGTTGAAGTCCCAGGGTACCGCCAAGGCATCTATCAGTTCCGCCTGGGGATTCCTGAATCACGACCCATATCTGGGTAACTTGCAATTGAGTCTGGACGCCATGAGAGCTATCTCCAGCATCCCCCATCTGCTGCAGATTTCCGCGTACATCTCAGGATGGAGGGACCATTGCCCTGGATGAAACGTCTGTCTGCTCAGAAAATCCACTACCCAGTTGTCCACACCAGGCATGTGAATCGCTGAGAGCGAATAATTGTGAGTCTTTGCCCACTCCAGAATCCAAGATACTTCCCTCATGGCTAGGGAGCTGGTCCAAGAAGGTGAATCTTAGAAACCTGAAGTGCTTCTGGTCTATAGTCATCATGAATTGCCCCTCTTGAACCAGGGGCAAAATTGACCTGATCATCTCCATTTTGAACGACAGAACTGACAAAAAACATAATTTATGCTTACCTGATAAATTCCTTTCTTCTGTAGTGTGATCAGTCCACGGGTCATCATTACTTCTGGGATATTACTCCTCCCCAACAGGAAGTGCAAGAGGATTCACCCAGCAGAGCTGCATATAGCTCCTCCCCTCTACGTCACTCCCAGTCATTCGACCAAGGACCAACGAGAAAGGAAAAGCCAAGGGTGAAGTGGTGACTGGAGTATAAATTAAAAAATATTTACCTGCCTTAAAAACAGGGCGGGCCGTGGACTGATCACACTACAGAAGAAAGGAATTTATCAGGTAAGCATAAATTATGTTTTCTTCTGTTAAGTGTGATCAGTCCACGGGTCATCATTACTTCTGGGATACCAATACCAAAGCAAAAGTACACGGATGACGGGAGGGATAGGCAGGCTCTTTATACAGAAGGAACCACTGCCTGAAGAACCTTTCTCCCAAAAATAGCCTCCGATGAAGCAAAAGTGTCAAATTTGTAAAATTTGGAAAAAGTATGAAGCGAAGACCAAGTTGCAGCCTTGCAAATCTGTTCAACAGAGGCCTCATTCTTGAAGGCCCAAGTGGAAGCCACAGCTCTAGTAGAATGAGCTGTAATTCTTTCAGGAGGCTGCTGTCCAGCAGTCTCATAAGCTAAACAAATTATGCTACGAAGCCAAAAAGAAAGAGAGGTAGCGGAAGCTTTTTGACCTCTCCACTGCCCAGAGTAAATGACAAACAGAGAAGACGTTTGTCGAAATTCCTTAGTTGCCTGTAAGTAAAATTTTAGAGCACGGACTACATCCAGGTTGTGCAGTAGACGTTCCTTCTTTGAAGAAGGATTTGGGCATAAAGAAGGAACAACAATCTCTTGATTGATATTCCTGTTAGTAACTACCTTAGGTAAGAACCCAGGTTTAGTACGCAGGACTACCTTATCCGAATGAAAAATCAAATAAGGAGAATCACAATGTAAGGCTGATAATTCAGAGACTCTTCGAGCCGAGGAAATAGCCATTAAAAATAGAACTTTCCAAGATAACAACTTTATATCAATGGAATGAAGGGGTTCAAACGGAACGCCCTGTAAAACATTAAGAACAAGGTTTAAACTCCATGGTGGAGCAACAGTTTTAAACACAGGCTTAATCCTGGCCAAAGCCTGACAAAAAGCCTGGACGTCAGGAACTTCTGACAGACGTTTGTGTAACAGAATGGACAGAGCTGAGATCTGTCCCTTTAATGAACTAGCAGATAAACCCTTTTCTAAACCTTCTTGTAGAAAAGACAATATCCTAGGAATCCTAACCTTACTCCAAGAGTAACCTTTGGATTCACACCAATATAGGTATTTACGCCATATCTTATGGTAAATCTTTCTGGTAACAGGTTTCCTAGCCTGTATTAAGGTATCAATAACTGACTCAGAAAACCCACGTCTTGATAAAATCAAGCGTTCAATTTCCAAGCAGTCAGCTTCAGAGAAGTTAGATTTTGATGTTTGAAGGGACCCTGTATCAGAAGGTCCTGTTTCAGAGGTAGAGACCAAGGTGGACAGGATGACATGTCCACCAGGTCTGCATACCAAGTCCTGCGTGGCCACGCAGGTGCTATTAGAATCACTGATGCTCTCTCTTGTTTGATTCTGGCAATCAATCGAGGAAGCAACGGGAAGGGTGGAAACACGTAAGCCATCCTGAAGTCCCAAGGTGCTGTCAGAGCATCTATCAGGACTGCTCCTGGATCCCTGGATCTGGACCCGTAACGAGGAAGCTTGGCGTTCTGTCGAGACGCCATGAGATCTATCTCTGGTTTGCCCCAACGTCGAAGTATTTGGGCAAAGACCTCCGGATGAAGTTCCCACTCCCCCGGATGAAAAGTCTGACGACTTAAGAAATCCGCCTCCCAGTTCTCCACTCCCGGGATGTGGATTGCTGACAGGTGGCAAGAGTGAGACTCTGCCCAGCGAATTATCTTTGATACTTCCATCATAGCTAGGGAGCTTCTTGTCCCTCCCTGATGGTTGATGTAAGCTACAGTCGTGATGTTGTCCGACTGAAACCTGATGAACCCCCGAGTTGTCAACTGGGGCCAAGCCAGGAGGGCATTGAGAACTGCTCTCAATTCCAGAATGTTTATTGGCAGGAGACTCTCCTCCTGACTCCATTGTCCCTGAGCCTTCAGAGAATTCCAGACGGCACCCCAACCTAGAAGGCTGGCGTCTGTTGTTACAATTGTCCAGTCTGGTCTGCTGAATGGCATCCCCCTGGACAGATGTGGCCGAGAAAGCCACCATAGAAGAGAATTTCTGGTCTCTTGATCCAGATTCAGAGAAGTGGATAAGTCTGAGTAATCCCCATTCCACTGACTTAGCATGCACAGTTGCAGTGGTCTGAGGTGTAAGCGTGCAAAGGGTACTATGTCCATTGCCGCTACCATTAAGCCGATTACCTCCATGCATTGAGCCACTGACGGGTGTTGAATGGAATGAAGGGTGCGGCAAGCACTTTGAAGTCTTGTTAGCCTGTCCTCTGTCAGGTAAATCTTCTTTTCTACAGAATCTATAAGAGTCCCCAGGAAGGGAACTCTTGTGAGTGGAACGAGTGAACTTTTCTTTTCGTTCACCTTCCATCCATGAGACCTTAGAAATGCCAGCACTAACTCTGTATGAGACTTGGCAGTTTGAAAGCTTGAAGCTTGTATCAGAATGTCGTCTAGGTATGGAGCTACCGAGATTCCCCGCGGTCTTAGTACCGCCAGAAGAGCACCCAGAACCTTTGTGAAGATTCTTGGAGCTGTAGCCAATCCGAATGGAAGAGCCACAAACTGGTAATGCCCGTCTAGGAAGGCAAACCTTAGGTACCGATAATGATCTTTGTGAATCGGTATGTGAAGGTAAGCATCTTTTAAATCTACAGTGGTCATGTACTGACCCTCTTGGATCATAGGTAAAATTGTCCGAATAGTCTCCATCTTGAACGATGGAACTCTTAGGAATTTGTTTAGGATCTTTAAGTCCAGGATTGGTCTGAAAGTTCCCTCTTTTTTGGGAACCACAAACAGATTTGAGTAAAAGCCCTGTCCCTGTTCCGATCGTGGAACTGGATGGATTACTCCCATTAACAAGAGCTCTTGTACGCAGCGTAGAAACGCCTCTTTCTTTGTCTGGATTGTTGACAATCTTGACAGATGAAATCTCTCTCTTGGAGGAGAGTATTTGAAGTCCAGAAGGTATCCCTGAGATATTATCTCTAGCGCCCAGGGATCCTGAACATCTCTTGCCCAAGCCTGGGCGAAGAGAGAAAGTCTACCCCCCACTAGATCCGATCCCGGATCGGGGGCCCTCAATTCATGCTGTTTTAGGGGCAGCAGCAGGTTTCCTAGTCTGCTTGCCCTTGTTCCAGGACTGGTTAGGTTTCCAGCCTTGTCTGTAGCGAGCAACAGCTCCTTCCTGTTTTGGTGCAGAGGAAGTTGATGCTGCTCCTGCTTTGAAATTACGAAAGGAACGAAAATTAGACTGTCTAGTCTTGGCTTTGTCCTGAGGCAGGGCATGGCCTTTACCTCCTGTAATGTCAGCGATAATCTCTTTCAACCCGGGCCCGAATAAGGTCTGCCCTTTGAAAGGTATATTAAGCAATTTAGACTTAGAAGTAACATCAGCTGACCAGGATTTTAGCCACAGCGCCCTGCGTGCCTGAATGGCGAATCCTGAATTCTTCGCCGTAAGTTTAGTAAGATGTACTACGGCCTCCGAAATGAATGAATTAGATAGTTTAAGGACTCTAAGCCTGTCCGTAATGTCGTCCAGAGTAGCTGAACCAATGTTCTCTTCCAGAGACTCAATCCAGAATGCCGCTGCAGCCGTGATCGGCGCAATGCATGCAAGGGGTTGCAATATAAAACCTTGTTGAACAAACATTTTCTTAAGGTAACCATCTAATTTTTTATCCATTGGATCTGAAAAAGCACAGCTATCCTCCACCGGGATAGTGGTACGCTTAGCTAAGGTAGAAACTGCTCCCTCCACCTTAGGGACCGTTTGCCATAAGTCCCTTGTGGTGGCGTCTATTGGAAACATTTTTCTAAATATCGGAGGGGGTGAGAACGGCACACCGGGTCTATCCCACTCCTTAGTAACAATTTCAGTAAGTCTCTTAGGTATAGGAAAAACCTCAGTACTCGTCGGTACCGCAAAATATTTATCCAACCTACACATTTTCTCTGGTATTGCAACTGTGTTACAATCATTCAGAGCCGCTAACACCTCCCCTAGTAATACACGGAGGTTTTCCAGTTTAAATTTAAAATTTGAAATATCTGAATCCAGTCTGTTTGGATCAGAACCGTCACCCACAGAATGAAGTTCTCCGTCCTCATGTTCTGCCACCTGTGACGCAGTGTCTGACATGGCCCTAATATTATCAGCGCACTCTGTTCTCACCCCAGAGTGATCACGCTTACCTCTTAGTTCTGGTAATTTAGCCAAAACCTCAGTCATAACAGTAGCCATATCCTGTAATGTGATTTGTAATGGCCGCCCAGATGTACTCGGCGCTACAATATCACGCACCTCCCTCTGAGCGGGAGATGTAGGTACTGACACGTGAGGCGAGTTAGTCGGCATAACTCTCCCCTCGTTGTTTGGTGAAATTTGTTCAATTTGTACAGATTGACTTTTATTTAAAGTAGCATCAATACAGTTAGTACATAAATTTCTATTGGGCTCCACTTTGGCATTGCAACAAATGACACAGGTATCATCCTCTGAATCAGACATGTTTAACACACTAGCAAATAAACTTGTAACTTGGAAATACAATTCAATTAGAATAATATTAAAACGTACTGTGCCTTTAAGAAGCACAGAAGATCTATGACAGTTGAAAATTAATAAATTGAAACAGTTATAGCCTCAATCCTTGTAAATAACACAACTTTAGCAAAGGTTTAATCCCATTAGCAAAGATAACAAATTCTGAAAGCAGGAAACAAATTACAGAATAAACGTTTTTTATCTCAGTCAATCTATAATTCTCACAGCTCTGCTGAGAGAAATTACCTCCCTCAAAATAAGTTTTGAAGACCCCTGAGCTCTGTAGAGATGAACCGGATCATGCAGGGAATACAATGAGTTGCTGACTGAAATATTTGATGTGTAGTAAAAGCGCCAAAAAACGGCCCCTCCCCCTCACACACAGCAGTGAGGGAGAACAGAAACTGTCAGAAAACAGATTAAGCAACTGCCAAGTGGAAAAATAGTGCCCAAACATTTATTCACTCAGTACCTCAGTAAATGAAAACGATTTTACATTCCAGCAAAAACGTTAAACATAATCTCTAGTTATTAAACAGCTTTATGTATTTCTTACAGTGTAATTCTAGTGAAGTACCATTCCCCAGAATACTGAAGTGTAAAGTATACATACATGACATTATATCGGTATGGCAGGATTTTCTCATCAATTCCATTGTCAGAAAATAAAAACTGCTACATACCTCTATGCAGATTCATCTGCCCGCTGTCCCCTGATCTGAAGTTTACCTCTCCTCAGATGGCCGAGAAACAGCAATATGATCTTAACTACTCCGGCTAAAATCATAACAAAAACTCTGGTAGATTCTTCTTCAAACTCTGCCAGAGAGATAATAACACACTCCGGTGCTATTTTAAAATAACAAACTTTTGATTGAAGATATAAAACTAAGTATAATCACCATAGTCCTCTCACACATCCTATCTAGTCGTTGGGTGCAAGAGAATGACTGGGAGTGACGTAGAGGGGAGGAGCTATATGCAGCTCTGCTGGGTGAATCCTCTTGCACTTCCTGTTGGGGAGGAGTAATATCCCAGAAGTAATGATGACCCGTGGACTGATCACACTTAACAGAAGAAATTTGTTTAGGGCCTTTAGGTCCAGAATTGGACTGAACGTGTCCTCCTTCTTTGGGACCACGAAAAGGTTTGAATAATACCCCAGGCTTCTTTCTGCCGGAGGGACTGGGACGATTACTCAGAGATGAGAGATCCCTCACCCCCCCCAGGAAGGCGTGTCTCTTTTATGGTCTTTAAGATATGTTTGACAGGAAGAATCTGCCTCTGGGCGGATAAGACTTGAAACCTATCCTATAACCCTGGGATGCGACTTTCAGAAACCAAGGGTCTATAACGTCTCTTCTCCAGGCCTCCGCAAAAAGAGATAGTCTGCCCCCTACATGATCCGAAGATGGACCAGGGGCTGCCCCTTCATGCTGACTTTGATTCGGCAGGCTTCTTATTCTACTTGGACTTGTTCCAAGAGTTAACTCGCTTCCAAGATCCCTTGGATTGCTCCGACTTAGCAGCAGGCTGCTGGCGCTGAGACTTATCCGCACGAAAGGGACGAAAAGTAGATCCCTTAGGTTTAGCCTTCTTATCCTGAGGCAAGAAGGCATCCTTTGCACCCGTGACCGTAGATATGATAGAATCCAGGCCCGGGCCAAACAAAACCTTCCCCTTGAATGGAAGGGAAAGCAAGCAAGATTTAGAAGTCATGTCCGCAGACCACGACTTTAGCCACAGAGCACTGCGGGCTAAAACAGAAAAACCTGACGTCTTAGCATTCAGGCGAATAATCTGCATGTTAGCATCACAAATGAACGAATGCGCCACTCTTAAGGCCTTGATTCGTTCTAGAATTTAATTGAGAGGAGTCTCCACCTCGACCATAGTTGATATAGCGTCACACCAGTAGGTAGCCGCACCAGCCACCGCATGACCGTCGCCGCCGGTTGAAAAATGAACCCCGTGAGTTGGAACATCTTCCGCAGCATGGACTCCATCTTTTTATCCATGGGTTCCTTGAAAGAGGAGCTATCCTCTAGCGGAATAGTTGTTTTCTTAGCAAGCGTGGACATAGCAACATCCACCTTAGGGACAGTTCACCACAGTTCAAGCTGCGCGTCCGGAACGGGGAAAAGCTTTTTAAAAGAAGAAGAGGGGGAAAAGGGCGAACCAAGTTTCTCCCATTCATTTTGAATAATTTTAGTCATTTTTACTGGAACCTGGAAGGCCTGGGGCACTACCCTGTCCTTATAAACCCTATCCAGTTTAGGGATCAAAGGTTCCTCCAGTAGTTTCGGTTCCAGAACCTCCAACGTAGCAAGCACCTCTTTCAGCAGAATGCGCAAATGCTCCATCTTAAATTTGAAATCTGGCTCCTCTGCGGACGGAGGCCTAAACGTAGCCGATTCCGACCCAGAAGCGACATCCTCCGATAAGTCGGAGTTGTCCTCCTCAGCGGATAATCTGTCTGAGACATCCAGCAGAGTCGAAGAACCCTGAGACGGATAGCAGTGCTGTACTTTCCGCTTGCACTTAGTAGGGTGAGGCATCGCATTAATGGCCTACACAAACCGCCGTCTTAAATTGATCAGCGAAGTCTGGAGGCCAAAGGACCCCTCCCCGCAGGAGGCTTAGTAAGGCCCTGGGGAGCTGCTTGTGTAATCGGAAATGATTGCAGGGAACGCAGCTCGCGGGGTGGGAAGCCCTCAGAGGTGGACGGCTCAGTCGGACTAAATACCTTATTCTTCTTGGAAATAGCAATATTGTCAAAGCATGTGGAACAGAGTTGCGTAGGCAGTTCGACTGGAACCTCCTCACAATATACACAGTTAATGGGTTTGGATAAAGAAGGAGTATCCTCTAACATATCAGAGTCCTCCATAGCTTGCGCCTTTATTATGGACTTGATCAAAAATAAATGGCACCTTTATTAGTGCAGAACCCACGGGCGTGAGCACAATGTTATCTATATGGCCCACATGAACTAGCAGTCTCCTATTGTGAAAAGCAAATAAAAAGCATGCGATTGAGAGGCTGTCTATAGTAGCTTAGAAACAAACAGAAATTTTGAGGTTTAAATGTTATAAAGTATATTTTAAAGTGAATGTAAATTTCCACAAATTAAAGCCCTGTTTTTAAAAATACTATTAAAAACAGGGGCACTTTCATTTATGAAAGTTTACATAGCAGTAGTTTTTTTTTAAATACTTACCTTTTATTCCTTTCAAGCTTGGAACACCGGAGAAGCGATTCCCCTGCCCCCAGGTCCTCTCTTCTTAAGTCAGAAATGACAAATCCGGCTTCCTCCAATCACGGCGTGGTCTCAGGCAATGTTTGCTCTGGGGGGAAACCATTATTGGAGGAAGCCAGAATTGTCATTTCAGACGTAAGAAGAGAGGACCTGGGGGCGGGGGAATCGCTGCTCCGGTGTTCCAAGCTTGAAAGGAATAAAAGGTAAGTATTTAAAAAAAAACGGCTGCTATGTAAACTTTTTAAAATTTACATTCACTTTAATATAACAATGTTGGTTGTGCAAAGCTGGGGAATGGGTAGTAAAGGCGTTACCTATCTTTTTAAACAATAAGAATTTTAGAGTTGACTGTCCCTTTAAGTAAGAGAATACTTAACACTTGAGACAATCAAAGACCAGATCACAACTGGAGGTTGTGATTTGAAGTTTATAAACCCAGTTCCCTACAGATTCTCAGAGTAAATATGAAACCAAGAGATCATTTATGCACATTTAATGTAATAATAAAGAATAAAAAATTCTTGCAAACAAAGCCGTAAGCTTGGCTAAACTTATACTGGATATCTAAAAGTGATTTCACAAATTACTGTACCAAATCTTACAAAAATTTGCAATGCCAAGCTTTTCTTTTTTTTGTTTCTTTTTCATGAGATCACATTAAGGTAAATGCCCATTTAAGTATTATACCAATAACAAACATTGTTGGAAACACTGCTGCCAAGCTCAAGACATGTGCATGCTACTGAGCCTACCCAAGTATGCACTCATGGAAAGGAGGCAAGCTTCAACAAATGATATTAAGAGAAAATTGTACTTTTGATAATAGAAGTAAACAGTATTTTTTTAATTGCACACTACTGGAATTATGAAAATGTAATTTTACTTTCATATAACTTAAAGAAAGGCTAGGACAGAAATCCCAACACTTCAGAATAAAAGGTGCCAAACCCACACAGGAGGTAGCTGAATTTCCTAACAGAAGACATAAGTGTAGGGCTTAGTGATTGCTACAATCATGGAATAAAGATATAAAAAAATTGAAAATGTCTTGTTATCTTGGCTCCTTCAGTTTGCACTCAGTAACTCTGAGGAAGAATAGTAATTTATGCAAAAACAATGGAAACTAGAAGTGTGGCGGGCACTTTCCTTACACCTTTTGGCTCTCCATATGTTTAAAGACTTTGGGCCAAATGTAAGATGTACAATGGTCTGCATTCACAGACTTCTTACCTAGAAAAAATGAAGGCTGATATCTTAATTTATGTAAATCTGAGATACCACTTTAAGAAGAAATTATTGAACTGGCTCCAAAACAATTATATCATGGTGAACAACTGTGCATGGATAAACAGAGTATAAAACCTGCAATTCTGCCAATTTTCAACCGAAAATTATTGCCAACAAGAAAATTACTGGTTGAGACCTATTATAAACCAAGAAACCAAGGATGCATCGACAAATATGTCAGACTTGCAATTACCTCTGCTTTTCTTGAAAGATCTTGCGTAAAACCTGCAGAATAACAGAAAAGTGTATGCAAAATGTTTACAGAACTTAAATCCCATATTAGACTGAAAGCATCAGTCACATGATTCGGTTGACACCTGACAAAAGCAGGCTCTATTTTCTGACAAATTTGTGTAACACATATTTTGAGTTTCAACTCTTCTGCTGTAAGAGTCTTTACATTCTTTTCTTCCCATAGAATGATAAGTCTTGTCTATTTTGTTAAAAGAGAACTCCTTGTGCCACATTGGTACTTCATGTAGACCTTGTTGTAAACTTTTACTGCCAAACCATGCAGAACATGAGTGAAGTGTAAAACAAACAAATTTTGCCTAAGTTCAAGTAACTGTATTGATAACTGGGCTTCTGTCAAAGATATAAAAAACTTTAGACTTCCCCCATGGAAGCACCATAGCCTCTTTCATTAAATGTTTGAGTCTCTGAGACGGACACTTATGTGGGGTTGACATCAAATTATAATTGTTGCATAACAATTTGCCTCTCAAAGCCACATCATCACACATTTCACATTGTTTTAAATATGTAATATTTCTTAGATGGCATAAAGGCATGGAAACCAATCATATAAACGCATTCATTTATTGAAAGAGATTGAATTAAGGATACAAGCCAATATATATATCTCCAGTGAAAATTGAGACACGTACATTTATATATGTTATAAATATAATGCCAACAAAATGAAAACACCCTCATTCTGGAACAAACCCCATATAAATCCTTAAGTAAAAAGAAAGGTACACTATATACAAACTTACCAAGACACCTTATGGATAGAGCCATCCTGGGCAGACAAATTGTTGAATAAAATATGTATAACAATTACATATAGTCTGCACAGCAAGACAAAAGCCAGGAAAGCATTTAAAAAGCCAAAATACCAGATAAAATCCTAGAAAATAATTCTTAGTCTTGTACCAAAGAAAATACTGAGAAGTAGAACCAGCAGGAAACTTTTTGTCTGCAGAAAATGAAAACGACCTGCTGTGTGGTTTTGGTGCATTGTATGGAGGAAAAAATGAAATTCTGAACTGCTAGGCTTCCTGTTCTAATCCCTCTTAATGGGACATCTTCACATGGGAATACCACTTGAGGGACCAAAGACATCATTTTCAGGAATTAAATGAACAAACCGATCTTAAACTGAAACAATACAAGTAATAATAAAGCAAGCTGCAGAGTCCCCAAAAATGAGAGAGAGAAAAAAATCATAGATATTTGTTGCTGGGATGTTCCAAATGGAAATGACCTTTCAAAGGAACTAGTTAATATATGAAAATACTGGAAATCGGCACAGCTGCCCAAAATCTGTAATCAGCTGGAAACGAGGAAAATACTTTCTTTAAAATGAACACAAAAAAACTTCCCAAAAGAAGTTTTATTACATTATATGCTCAAAATGTTTAAGACAAAAAGGCCTTTACACCTAGGGAGGAAAAAGCTCTGAGAAACTGCATGGCACTAATTGAAAAGCAGTCTTCATCTGATGAAAGGAAGCCCTGTATTTATGCTTAGTATGAGTGGAAGCAGAAGCGTAACTAGAACTCACCGGGCCACAGTGCAAAGTTTGTGGCAGGGCCCTCATTTGAACAGTACCCCTTCCAAAGTGCTACTAACTCCTAATAGTTATATTGTACCACCATAAAAGGTACATAAATAATCACATGACATTAGTAAGCCAATGATGACAGGCATAAATGTGCAGCCACCAATCAGCAGCTGGCTCCCAGCTCCTTAGCCTACCTAGGAATGCTTTTTAACAAAGGATACCAAAAGAACAAAGCATAATTAGATAAAAGGAGTACATTGGAAAGTTGTTTGAAATTGTAGAAAATCTAAATCATGAAAGAAAAGTTTTGGGTTTTATGTCCTTTTAACATTTTAAACAGTACTCACTAACTAGACAAAAAGAAATAAACGTAATTAAAGTATAAAAAGTGTCATAAAAGATTCTGGCCCTGGAGAATAAAATGTATAAACAAAATTGCATTTGTGATTTCAAAGTTGAAAACAAATATTTTTAAAAGCTGAGGAGCGAAAAAAACAACTTTCTAATACTGAAAAAAACACATTAGCTCTATTATATTACAGCCAACATACATTGTCCCTTTCTTATTATCCTGAGAAAACCCTTAAGAAACATGTGTTAACCTGGACTTAATGCAGTAATCACAAACACATGTAAATGAAGAGAGAGAAATCACTTACATAAGGTGGAGTGTCCTGATTTTCTGTGTTTACAATCATTGGCGCGGGATTTGCCTTTGGAAAATAAAAGGAAATGAGAAGATTATAATCACTAACATTTAAATTTCATTAAAAAGGGCAATTTTCTGCCCAATGACGACGTACAGGGAAGGACACACTATTACATCATGTTCAAAGGACCATTAAATACAGTAGAATTGCATAATAAAAAGACAATGCAAATACACAGTCTGAAGTGATTTTTTTTCCTCTCACACATTTCTAAATGTACTTACATTTGCCAGCCCCCTGTATTATATAAACTATGACTTCTTCCATATGCAGCTCTAGGGAAAAAGCAGAACTAAAAATGTGTGCCATAAATTTTGCAGCTGCTGGAAAGAGCAGAACTAAAAATGTGTGCTTTGGGTGGCAAAAACCCAAAAGAGCCCTCTGAAGGGTAAAACAGAATATAAGGGTACCCTGCAGCCTTACGTAACTGACCTGTGTTGATGAGCATTTTTAGGAAGTATATTATTAATTGTGTGTTTAATAATAAAAATAACAATAATAAATGTATATGCTGCCGTTAAAACTTCTAAAATATTGACTTGTGTCCCTCATTTGTTAGGAAGTTGGAAATTCCTGAGATCGATAATAGTAATGATGAGATATCTTAATAAGTAACTCACAGCTGATATTACATTAATGTGCGCTGGTATTACAAGTTAGGTGCGAGGTCGCATTCGCACTGCACGGAACCATAGGCTCCAATAGGAGCCTCATTCTCATGCCGTGAGGCATGAAGGGAGTAAGTCATGCAGCGATGGGCAGCAGATTGTAAATATATATATTAAATATAAAAATATATTGTACATATACAGGGAGTGCAGAATTATTAGGCAAGTTGTATTTTTGAGGATTAATTTTATTATTGAACAACAACCATGTTCTCAATGAACCCAAAAAAACTCATTAATATCAAAGCTGAATAGTTTTGGAAGTAGTTTTTAGTTTGTTTTTAGTTATAGCTATTTTAGGGGGATATCCGTGTGTGCAGGTGACTATTACTGTGCATAATTATTAGGCAACTTAAAAAAAAACAAATATATACCCATTTCAATTATTTATTTTTACCAGCGAAACCAATATAACATCTCAACATTCACAAATATACATTTCTGACATTCAAAAACAAAACAAAAACAAATCAGTGACCAATATAGCCACCTTTCTTTGCAAGGACACTCAAAAGCCTGCCATCCATGGATTCTTTCAGTGTTTTGATCTGTTCACCATCAACATTGCGTGCAGCAGCAACCACAGCCTCCCAGACACTGTTCAGAGAGGTGTACTGTTTTCCCTCCTTGTAAATCTCACATTTGATGATGGACCACAGGTTCTCGCTGGGGAGTACTTGGACGCGTGTGATGGAGCATTGTCCTGCGTGAAAATCATGTTTTTCTTGAAGGATGCAGACTTCTTCCTGTACCACTGCTTGAAGAAGGTGTCTTCCAGAAACTGGCAGTAGGACTGGGAGTTGAGCTTGACTCCATCCTCAACCCGAAAAGGCCCCACAAGCTCATCTTTGATGATACCAGCCCAAACCAGTACTCCACCTCCACCTTGCTGGCGTCTGAGTCGGACTGGAGCTCTCTGCCCTTTACCAATCCAGCCACGGGCCCATCCATCTGGCCCATCAAGACTCACTCTCATTTCATCAGTCCATAAAACCTTAGAAAAATCAGTCTTGAGATATTTCTTGGCCCAGTCTTGACGTTTCAGCTTCTGTGTCTTGTTCAGTGGTGGTCGTCTTTCAGCCTTTCTTACCTTGGCCATGTCTCTGAGTATTGCACACCATGTGCTTTTGGGCACTCCAGTGATGTTGCAGCTCTGAAATATGGCCAAACTGGTGGCAAGTGGCATCTTGGCAGCTGCACGCTTGACTTTTTTCAGTTCATGGGCAGTTATTCACGCTTCTTGCGACCCTGTTGACTATTTTGAATGAAACGCTTGATTGTTTGATGATCACGCTTCAGAAGCTTTGCAATTTTAAGAGTGCTGCATCCCTCTGCAAGATATCTCACTATTTTTGACTTTTCTGAGCCTGTCAAGTCCTTCTTTTGACCCATTTTGCCAAAGGAAAGGAAGTTGCCTAATAATTATGCACACCTGATATAGGGTGTTGATGTCATTAGACCACACCCCTTCTCATTACAGAGATGCACATCACCTAATATGCTTAATTGGTAGTAGGCTTTCGAGCCTATACAGCTTGGAGTAAGACAACATGCATAAAGAGGATGATGTGGTCAAAATACTCATTTGCCTAATAATTCTGCACTCCCTGTATATTTACAGGGAACAGACAGTTCCCCTTAGACTGCTATGTAAAGGCACTTTTCAGTGCCGTTTTTTGTTTGTTTTTCTCTAACACCCCACACTCGCCAACTTTAACCCCTCATAACTGCTATTATGAGGGGTTAATAAAAACAGAATTTATGTTTACCTGATAAATTACTTTCTCCAACGGTGTGTCCGGTCCACGGCGTCATCCTTACTTGTGGGACATTCTCCTCCCCAACAGGAAATGGCAAAGAGCCCAGCAAAGCTGGTCACATGATCCCTCCTAGGCTCCGCCTACCCCAGTCATTCGACCGACGTTAAGGAGGAATATTTGCATAGGAGAAACCATATGATACCGTGGTGACTGTAGTTAAAGAAAATAAAATATCAGACCTGATTAAAAAACCAGGGCGGGCCGTGGACCGGACACACCGTTGGAGAAAGTAATTTATCAGGTAAACATAAATTCTGTTTTCTCCAACATAGGTGTGTCCGGTCCACGGCGTCATCCTTACTTGTGGGAACCAATACCAAAGCTTTAGGACACGGATGAAGGGAGGGAGCAAATCAGGTCACCTAAATGGAAGGCACCACGGCTTGCAAAACCTTTCTCCCAAAAATAGCCTCAGAAGAAGCAAAAATATCAAACTTGTAAAATTTGGTAAAAGAGTGCAGTGAAGACCAAGTCGCTGCCCTACATATCTGATCAACAGAAGCCTCGTTCTTGAAGGCCCATGTGGAAGCCACAGCCCTAGTGGAATGAGCTGTGATTCTTTCAGGAGGCTGCCGTCCGGCAGTCTCGTAAGCCAATCTGATGATGCTTTGAATCCAAAAAGAGAGAGAGGTAGAAGTTGCTTTTTGACCTCTCCTTTTACCAGAATACACAACAAACAAGGAAGATGTTTGTCTAAAATCCTTTGTAGCATCTAAATAGAATTATAGAGCGCGAACAACATCCAAATTGTGCAACAAACGTTCCTTCTTCGAAACTGGTTTCGGACACAGAGAAGGCACGACTATCTCCTGGTTAATGTTTTTGTTAGAAACAACTTTTGGAAGAAAACCAGGTTTAGTACGTAAAACCACCTTATCTGCATGGAACACCAGATAAGGAGGAGAACACTGCAGAGCAGATAATTCTGAAACTCTTCTAGCAGAAGAAATTGCAACGGAATGTAGGGGTTCAAACGGAACCCCCTGAAGAACTGAAAGAACTAAGTTGAGACTCCAAGGAGGAGTCAAATGTTTGTAGACAGGCTTGATTCTAACCAGAGCCTGAACAAAGGCTTGAACATCTGGCACAGCTGCCAGCTTTTTGTGAAGTAACACAGACAAGGCAGAAATCTGTCCCATCAAGGAACTTGCAGATAATCCTTTTTTCAATCCTTCTCGAAGGAAGGATAGAATCTTAGGAATCTTAACCTTGTCCCAAGGGAATCCTTTAGATTCACACCAACAGATATATTTTTTCCAAATTTAGTGGTAAATGTTTCTAGTTACAGGCTTTCTGGCCTGAACAAGAGTATCAATAACAGAATCTGAGAACCCTCGCTTTGATAAGATCAAGCGTTCAATCTCCAAGCAGTCAGCTGGAGTGGGACCAGATTCGGATGTTCGAACGGACCTTGAACAAGAAGGTCTCGTCTCAAAGGTAGCTTCCATGGTGGAGCCGATGACATATTCACCAGATCTGCATACCAAGTCCTGCGTGGCCACGCAGGAGCTATCAAGATCACCGACGCCCTCTCCTGATTGATCCTGGCTACCAGCCTGGGGATGAGAGGAAACGGCGGGAATACATAAGCTAGTTTGAAGGTCCAAGGTGCTACTAGTGCATCTACTAGAGTCGCCTTGGGATCCCTGGATCTGGACCCGTAGCAAGGAACCTTGAAGTTCTGACGAGAGGCCATCAGATCCATGTCTGGAATGCCCCACAGTTGAGTGATTTGGGCAAAGATTTCCGGATGGAGTTCCCACTCCCCCGGATGCAATGTCTGACGACTCAGAAAATCCGCTTCCCAATTTTCCACTCCTGGGATGTGGATTGCAGACAGGTGGCAGGAGCGAGTCTCCGCCCATTGAATGATTTTGGCCACTACTTCCATCGCCAGGGAACTCCTTGTTCCCCCCTGATGGTTAATGTACGCAACAGTCGTCATGTTGTCTGATTGAAACCGTATGAACTTGGCCCTCGCTAGCTGAGGCCAAGCCTTGAGAGCATTGAATATCGCTCTCAGTTCCAGAATATTTATCGGTAGAAGAGATTCTTCCCGAGACCAAAGACCCTGAGCTTTCAGGGATCCCCAGACCGCGCCCCAGCCCATCAGACTGGCGTTGGTCGTGACAATGACCCACTCTGGTCTACGGGAGGTCACCCCTTGTGACATGTTGTCCAGGGACAGCCACCAACGGAGTGAGTCTCTGTACAGTCCCCATTCCACAGACTGAGCATACACAGTTGTAATGGTCTTAGATGAATGCGCGCAAAAGGAACTATGTCCATTGCCGCTACCATCAAACCTATCACTTCCATGCACTGCGCTATGGAAGGAAGAGGAACGGAATGAAGTATCCGACAAGAGTTTAGAAGTTTTGTTTTTCTGGTCTCTGCCAGAAAAATCCTCATTTCTAAGGAGTCTATTATTGTTCCCAAGAAGGGAACTCTTGTCGACGGAGATAGAGAACTCTTTTCCACGTTCACTTTCCTCCGTGAGATCTGAGAAAGGCCAGGACTATGTCCGTGTGAGCCTTTGCTTGAGGAAGGGACGACGCTTGAATCAGAATGTCGTCCAAGTAAGGTACTACAGCAATGCCCCTTGGTCTTAGCACCGCCAGAAGGGACCCTAGTACCTTTGTGAAAATCCTTGGAGCAGTGGCTAATCCGAAAGGAAGCGTCACGAACTGGTAATGCTTGTCCAGGAATGCGAACCTTAGGAACCGATGATGTTCCTTGTGGATAGGAATATGTAGATACGCATCCTTTAAATCCACCGTGGTCAAGAATTGACCTTCCTGGATGGAAGGATTGTTCGAATGGTTTCCATTTTGGACGATGGAACCTTGAGAAACTTGTTTAGGATCTTGAGATCTAAGATTGGTCTGAACGTTCCCTCTTTTTTGGGAACTACGAACAGATTGGGGTAGAACCCCATCCCTTGTTCTTTTAATGGAACAGGATGAATCACCTCCAGAAGATAACCTTGGGAGACTATTTCTAGCGCCCAAGGATCCAGAACATCTCTTGCCCAAGCCTGAGTGAAGAGAGAGAGTCTGCCCCCCACCAAATCCGGTCCTGGATCGGGGGCCCGCATCTCATGCTGTCTTGGGAGCAGTGGCAGGTTTCTTGGCCTGCTTTCCTTTGTTCCAGCCTTGCATTCTCCAGGCTGGATTGGCTTGAGAAGTATTACCCTCCTGCTTAGAGGACGTAGCACTTGGGGCTGGTCCGTTTCTGCGAAAGGGACGAAAATTAGGTTTATTTTTGGCCTTGAAAGACCTATCCTGAGGAAGGGCGTGGCCCTTGCCCCCAGTGATATCAGAGATAATCTCTTTCAAGTCAGGGCCAAACAGTGTTTTCCCCTTGAAAGGAATGTCAAGCAATTTGTTCTTGGAAGACGCATCCGCTGACCAAGATTTTAACCAAAGCGCTCTGCGCGCCACAATAGCAAACCCAGAATTTTTCGCCGCTAACCTAGCCAATTGCAAGGTGGCGTCTAGGGTGAAAGAATTAGCCAATTTAAGAGCACGAATTCTGTCCATAATCTCCTCATAAGAAGAAGAATTACTAATAATCGCCTTTTCTAGCTCATCGAGCCAGAAACACGCGGCTGTAGTGACAGGGACAATGCATGCAATTGGTTGTAGAAGGTAACCTTGCTGAACAAACATCTTTTTTAGCAAACCTTCTAATTTTTTATCCATAGGATCTTGGAAAGTACAACTATCTTCTATGGGTATAGTGGTGCGCTTGTTTAGAGTAGAAACCGCCCCCTCGACCTTGGGGACTGTCTGCCATAAGTCCTTTCTGGGGTCGACTATAGGAAACAATTTTCTTTAAATATGGGGGGAGGTACGAAAGGTATACCGGGCCTGTCCCATTCTTTATTAACAATGTACGCCACCCGCTTGGGTATAGGAAAAGCTTCGGGGGGCCCCGGGGCCTCTAGGAACTTGTCCATTTTACATAGTGTTTCTGGAATGACCAGATAATCACAATCATCCAAATTGGATAACACCTCCTTAAGCAGAGCGCGGAGATGTTCCAACTTAAATTTAAAAGTAATCACATCAGGTTCAGCTTGTTGAGAAATTTTTCCTGAATCTGAAATTTCTCCCTCAGACAAAACCTCCCTGGCTCCCTCAGACTGGTGTAGGGGCCCTTCAGAAACAAAATCATCAGCGTTCTCATGCTCTTCAGTATTTTCTAAAACAGAGCAGTCGCGCTTTCGCTGATAAGTGGGCATATTGGCTAAAATGTTTTTGATAGAATTATCCATTACAGCCGTTAATTGTTGCATAGTAAGGAGTATTGGCGCGCTAGATGTACTAGGGGCCTCCTGTATGGGCAAGACTGGTGTAGACGAAGGAGGGGATGATGCAGTACCATGCTTACTCCCCTCACTTGAGGAATCATCTTGGGCATCATTTTTTCTAAATTTTTTATGACATAAATCACATCTATTTAAATGAGAAGGAACCTTGGCTTCCCCACAGTCAGAACATAATCTATCTGGTAGTTCAGACATGTTAAACAGGCATAAACTTGATAACAAAGCACAAAAAACGTTTTAAAATAAAACCGTTACTGTCACTTTAAATTTTAAACTGAACACACTTTATTACTGCAATTGCGAAAAAGTATGAAGGAATTGTCCAAAATTCACCAAAATTTCACCACAGTGTCTTAAAGCCTTAAAAGTATTGCACACCAAATTTGGAAGCTTTAACCCTTAAAATAACGGAACCGGAGCCGTTTTTATATTTAACCCCTTTACAGTCCCTGGAATCTGCTTTGCTGAGACCCAACCAAGCCCAAAAGGGAATACGATACCAAATAATGCCTTCAGAAAGACTTTTCTATGTATCAGAGCTCCACACACATGCAGCTGCATGTCATGCTGTTCTCAAAAACAAGTGCGCCATACCGGCGCGAAAATGAGGCTCTGACTATGATTAGGGAAAGCCCCTATAGAATAAGGTGTCTAAAACAGTGCCTGCCGATATTATTTTACAAAAAATACCCAGATTAAATGATTCCTCAAGGCTAAATATGTGTAAATATGATCGATTTAGCCCAGAAAATGTCTACAGTCTTAATAAGCCCTTGTGAAGCCCTTATTTACTATCTGAATAAAAATGGCTTACCGGATCCCATAGGGAAAATGACAGCTTCCAGCATTACATCGTCTTGTTAGAATGTGTCATACCTCAAGCAGCAAAAGACTGCTCACTGTTCCCCCAACTGAAGTTAATTCCTCTCAACAGTCCTGTGTGGAACAGCCATGGATTTTAGTAACGGTTGCTAAAATCATTTTCCTCATACAAACAGAAATCTTCATCTCTTTTCTGTTTCAGAGTAAATAGTACATACCAGCACTATTTTAAAATAACAAACTCTTGATTGAATAATAAAAACTACAGTTAAACACTAAAAAACTCTAAGCCATCTCCGTGGAGATGTTGCCTGTACAACGGCAAAGAGAATGACTGGGGTAGGCGGAGCCTAGGAGGGATCATGTGACCAGCTTTGCTGGGCTCTTTGCCATTTCCTGTTGGGGAGGAGAATGTCCCACAAGTAAGGATGACGCCGTGGACCGGACACACCTATGTTGGAGAAAAGAATATACTTTATTTTGGGGCAAACTTGAGGTTATTTTGAAAATTAACCAATGGTTAATATGGTTTTATGGTTTTTAAAATGTACATGGACTTTACATTATTGTGCAGCTCTTTGGATTTTATTTGTTGTGAGCAGTACCAAATTTATAGTTTGAAAGCAAAAAATAGGGCAAAAAATGTTTTTGTCTGAGAAGGGAAAAATGTTTTATTTTGCCCGATTATAAAACTATAGTTCAAAAAGCATTTTTATTTTATAATCTGAGTTTGAAAACCAATAAGACTGATGAGAGAACGAATCAAGAATTTTGCAACACAAAGATAAACAATATACCTGATAATCTTGTTAACAGTGCAAATAACACAAACACTTTTACTTCATCATTTGTAAAGTAAAACATCTGTAACTATTTTAGGATTGGGGCAGTGGATTGGCACAATAATCTGAATATAGATTGATATTGCTCTACTTTAAATGAAACAAAGGAATCACCGCAATTAGCTAAAATAAAATAAAAATATAATAATATTAAAGGGACAGTCTACACCAGAATTTGTATTGTTTTAAAAGATAGTTAATCCCTTTATTACCCATTCCCTAGTTTTGCATAACCAACACTGGTATATAAAAACATTTGTACCTCTGTGATTATCTTGTAATCAAGTCTCTGCAAACTTATTTCAGTTCTTTTGACAGACATCCATTTTAGCCAATCAGAGCTGGCTCACTGGAACTCCACGTGCATGAGCACAGTGTTATCTATATGACACACATGAACTAACACCCTTTTAGTGGTGAAAAACTGTAAAATGCCCTGAGAGAAGAGGTGGCCTTCAAGGGCTTAAAAATTAGCATATGAACCTCCTAGGTTTAGCTTTAAACTAAGAATACCAAAAGAACAAAGCAAAGTTGGTGATAAAAGTAAATTGGAAAATTGTTTAAAATTACATTCTCTATCTGAATCATGAAAGTTTATTTTGGACTACACTGTCCCTATAATAAATGAAAATATAGAGCACCCCAGCTCTTATTTACAAATTGAGAAACAATACAACTAAAATGATCATTTTTACATAGATTAAAAAAAAAAAAAATTGAATAGCAATAAGCCATAGAGAAATTATAGGATTAAAAACAGCAAAAAATATTTACATGACCTTCAAAATATCAGGGTGAAGAGTAAACTTCCAATGAAACAAAACTAAATGAACCTACAAAATGCACAGTAGTAAAATGTTATTATAGCAAAAAATGCTCAACAGAAACTGTGTGGTTATCCCCCATAAAGGGTTAAACTCATAGTTAAACTCCCATACCAGACATTCACAGGTGAGTCCTCTTGATTGGCCTACTAATTGGGCTAATGGGTTTAACAGTGATCAAGTAGCGTTTGTGCAATAATAAAATAACAAATTAGATCATTTAAGTTTTGCTTTACTACTAAGGTAGCACAAAATATGTTCATTTTCCTCATATAATATGGGAAACATGGCCCACACAACAATTTCTCCAAACACTTTAAAGTCTTAATAGTAGAATAGAAAGTAAGAAAAAAAGAAGACCAGAGAAATGGAAACCCTCACAAAACTGGCCAGACCTAGGAATAAGTTGTTCTTTCTTTAAACATCAGGCTTCATTAAAGGGACACTGAACCCAATTTGTTTCTTTTGTGATTCAGATAGAGCATGCAATTTTAAGCAACTTTCTAATTTACTCCTATTATCAATGTTTCTTCGTTCTCTTGCTATCATTATTTGAAAAAGAAGGCATCTAAGCTTTTTTCTTTGTTCAGAACTCTGGACAGCAGTTTTTGATTGGTGGATGAATTTATCCACCAATCAGCAAGGACAACCTAGGTTGTTCACCAAAAGCGGGCCGGCATCTAAATTTACATTCTTGCCTTTCAAATAAAGATACCAAGAGAATAAAGAAAATTTGATAATAGGAGTAAAATAGAAAGTTGCTTAAAATTGCATGCTCTATCTGAATCACGAAAGGAAAAATTTGGGTTCAGTGTCCCTTTAAGGATAAGTTGCAGTAGATGGTTAAAACCCAGATTTAAATTTACTTTCAAAACAATTTCTTCACACTTGCAGAAGAAATACATCAAATTCTGGTTTATTTATTTGATTTCAGGAGTAGGTAGAAAAGCCAAATGAAGCCCAAGAGACACAGCTACCATTTACTCTTCCCTTCCTACTTGTGTCTGTTCACACAATGTTTGAAAAGAGGGAGGAGAAAGAGTGGAAACACAAATCCATTACCCACTCCATCACTAAGCCTCTTTATGGATCTGCTACATATGTTAGAAATTCAGTTAAAGCGACAGTCAAGTCCGAAAAAAAACTTTCATGATTTAAATAGGGAATGTAATTTTAAGCAACTTCCCAATTTACTTTTATCGCCAATTTTGCTTTGTTCTCTTGTTATTCTTAGTTAAAAGCTAAAGCTAGGAGGTTCATATGCCTCTAATCTGAATGCATTTTGAACACTAGAGGGCATGAGTTCATGTGTTTCATATAGATAACATTGAGCTCATGCACGTGAAGTAACCTAGGAGTGAGCACTGAATGGCTAAAATGCAAGTGTCAAAAGAACTGAAATAAGGGGCAGTTTGCAGAGGCTTAGATACAAGGTAATTACAGAGGTAAAACGTGTATTATAACTGTGTTGGTTATGTTGGTTATGCGGTGATCATAAACCTCAAGAAGTGCAGGTTACCCAGAAATCCATTCTAAAAGTTTGTAACACCAAATTGCAGTAGCAGTAGCTACATAGATAACACTGTGAACAGGATTAAAAAAGCTTGAAGGTTGAAAGGGCCTTCTATGAAAGCCTTCAAGTATTTCATCCAGAGGATCCTTAAAAGAGGTGCTATCCTCCACACCTGGCAAAAGTAGATGTCATGATAATATCCTGAGATAAATAGTATCTGAGATTTTGTGAGTTAAGATATTTTCTTGCTCTTGGTTAAAAAGAGAATTCCTTTAAGCCACTGAAGTGGGCATACATGCTTTTAGAAAAGTATGGTGAATATCTAAATAGTCAAAGATGATTTTATTAGCTTGAACTGGTTAACCGCATACAAGGTACAATTCACTCTTTCTGGGTCAAGCTGTCAACAGAACAGCAGTGTCTTCTGTCTTGACACCGCCATGTGGTCATTAAAGATAATATGGCTGTCATGAAAACCTCATGATTTTAGGCGTAAGTGGTTAACTTCTCCTCCTGCTATTTTTTGTTGTTTTTTTTAAGAGGTTGTATGTCTCTGTGCATTTTCTTTAACCAAACAGACCTTCCTGTCAAATAGTTTCAGAGTTCCACTTGACCAAATGTTATTGAAAATGTCCAGAGTATTGATGCATAAAATAAATAAAGAGGTAAGCACAAGAGAAGTAATAAAAAGCAGTGCCCTCTACAATGAGCTAGATGAAGTCAATCAAGACACTTATATAACTTGAGTCATGCTTTCACCACATATATGACACTAGATGCTGAAAATATGACAACCATGTCATATTGGGTATCAAACTCATTCTTCATGATGTCACAGGGAAATTGCTTATATGGGTGTATGAACTGAATATGTATAACGGAAGTTATAAGATGTTCTATTATTTCAACCAAGGATTCAGAGCTTTATGACATGTCATAAAAGAGAGGGGTAAGTACTTTCCTGGCCCCTTTGGAAGGAGGTTTGGTCAAGAAGTCTAATATCAGAGAAAAAAATATATATAACTTTGGTTATAACAATATAATTTTGTAATTCTACATGGGAGCCTGTGTATCAACAGTGTGAGTCACTGTCTTTTCTTGCCAATCTCCCTGGCACAGCATCTTAGCTAGTCCAGAATTGGGGTCTGTTTTTCTCCTTTTTATTTTAAAAACTATTTGCTTGTGTATAATTCTATTTGTTAACATATTTTCTTAATATAGCAACTAACTTGTTTTTTTGCTCATAATAAATGTTCCTTTATTAAGTTTTTGCCTTTGTCAAATATTTGAACCACTTTACTGAAAGAAGCTGGTAGTATTAATACAGTGTTTTTGAGATTCAATTTTGCTAAACTGTATTCTAGGATTTTACTTTGTTAGTCTGGGTTTTCCTTAAGATTTCCCATATAATAAATCTTAAGTGGTAGCAGATCAGAGACATTTTAGTGTGGGTAGCATTAAAAGGGGACTAGTTAATCCTTGCACCCACTGAACTAAGTCACAGGCTTGCCTTTATTGAAGACATTTTATATGACAGACATGATCAACTTCCATATTGTCAATGCATTATGTACAGTATCATATAATTTCAGCCACACTTTATACCATAAAAGGGGTGGTTACATTCTTTGCCTCCTCTCTGAAAGAGGGCTAACCATAAACCTAACCTCAGCCAAGCCTTTTTAATGTTGAATCTGGCAAAATCATACTGTATTTATTTATTTTTTACATGGGAGGCTGCTACAGCGTAATTGTCCCTCTTCCATGCCAATCTCCCATGGAACAGGTATTATACTATTAAAAGGTACTAGTTTCTGTTATGTATTCTTTTTTATTTTGAACGGTTTTGCTTTGTGTAATTGTGTTTGTTAATTCCCTTTTAATATAAATGCACTGTGGCTATTTTTGTTCATTAAAAAATATTCCTTTATTAAGTTTTGTATTTGTCTAATATTTGAACCATGTTACCAAAGAGACTATTAACAACAGTATTATGTTTTTTAGATTACCAAATTGTGTTTTGGGGCTTCAATCTATTAGTCTAAATTTTCCTTAGGATTTCCTGGTAGCAGCAGAAATAGTTCAGTGTGAGTGAAATTAAAATGGAAGTTTGGGTATTTTTCTCTGTATACTACAGACAAAATAGTGTTTGGTTAACCCATGCACCCACTAAACCAAGTCATAGACTTACCTGGAGTAGCCTGGCTCTGTAAATCGAATTAAAGTGGATAGGGGTAGTCAAACCTTTACATCACTAACTAGTAACAGTTGCAGGGTTGGTTAACCATTTCTGTGACAGTGGATATAGATGCATTCACCTTAGGAATATTTTCCAATAACTCAGTAATTCCTATAGATAGAGGGAACAGTTTGGAACTTGGCAGATGGAATAAAAGTAACACCTGCCTAAAACCAAATCTAGAAAAGAGAAGCTAAATAATCCGGAACAGGGTTTTTGTGTTTATTTTTGTCTGTAGCAGGAAAAAACTTCTAATAATAGAGTGAATAAATTATTGGTGCAGCCGTAGTAGGCCTTAAACACACTATATGAAGGAAGTGCAGCAAAACCCTGTTAGACACAGACTCATCACGTGAAATACACAATTACTGTAACGAAACACATTGAAGTAAACTGATAAACAAGCACTGAAATCACTGTAGTAAACCAGTAAAGGCTTATAGCAGTTAGCACAGCAAACAAAGGGTTAAATAACTTTATCCCCCAAATTGAGAAAATCTCTGATAAGGACAGAGTATCTGGTTATCTCCACCTGAAAGCTTCTCCCTACATGTTGAGATGTTTACAACACAACCAGATCTACCAGTGAACACTAAAGCAAAAACATGAAGGAAAAAGTAAAGATCTTGGCGCACGAGAGAATAGGCTGTGCTAAATTTAAAGAGACAGTGACCTGATTTAAACTAAAGTTTTAAAGTTGCCCAAAAGTGCCTTAAAACTGCTAAATAGTAGTGCACAAATAAATGTCCTCAGACTATGTGAATCATGAATACATGTTCATATCTAGTTGGCTACGGAGCATTTTCAGTACCTTTGTACACTGTGCTTACCTCAGCTGCAATAGTGCTTTCCGTAGACAGGCCCATGTGAGGCAGTGCAAGCACAGTTCCAAGGATCTCAGGTAAAATCATTCTACAACACAGGGGACTGTCAGATAAATCCATATTTTACCTGTGAGGGTTGTGATATTTTCACATTGGGAAAAGATTTTTCACTGCCTGGCTGAAATCTTCTGGTCTACCCCTCTGTCCAACAAGGCAGGAGGATATGGGTCTCAGATTAGTTACAGACCCCATATCAATGACAAGCATATCAGCACTTTAGATTTCACCTCACTAAATTAAAAAGACAAACAAATGCATGATGATTCAGCATAGTGGGAGGTATTTAAATATCTGGTATGCTGAATTATGTCTGCCTCCTCCTAGTGGACAAGAGAGTAACTTCCCACATGTGATGTTTTGTGGACTCTAACCCTCTGAAAGAAAAAACATAATTTATGCTTACCTGATAAATTTCTCTTGTAGTGTATCCAGTCCACGGATCATCCATTACTTGTGGGATATTCTCCTTCCCAACAGGAAGTTGCAAGAGGATCACCCACAGCAGAGCTGCTATATAGCTCCTCCCCTCACTGCCATATCCAGTCATTCGACCAAAACAAGACGAGAAAGGAGAAACCATAGGGTGCAGTGGTGACTGTAGTTTAATTAAAATTTAGACCTTCCTTAAAAGGACAGGGCGGGCCGTGGACTGGATACACTACAAGAGAAATAAATTTATCAGGTAAGCATAAATTATGTTTTCTCTTGTTAAGTGTATCCAGTCCACGGATCATCCATTACTTGTGGGATACCAATACCAAAGCTAAAGTACACGGATGATGGGAGGGACAAGGCAGGAACTTAAACGGAAGGAACCACTGCCTGTAGAACCTTTCTCCCAAAAACAGCCTCCGAAGAAGCAAAAGTGTCAAATTGTAAAATTTTGAAAAGGTGTGAAGCGAAGACCAAGTCGCAGCCTTGCAAATCTGTTCAACAGAGGCCTCATTTTTAAAGGCCCAGGTGGAAGCCACAGCTCTAGTAGAATGAGCTGTAATCCTTTCAGGGGGCTGCTGTCCAGCAGTCTCATAGGCTAAGCGTATTATGCTACGAAGCCAAAAGGAGAGAGAGGTTGCCGAAGCTTTTTGACCTCTCCTCTGTCCAGAGTAAACGACAAACAGGGCAGATGTTTGACGAAAATCTTTAGTAGCCTGTAAGTAAAACTTCAAGGCACGGACTACGTCCAGATTATGCAAAAGATGTTCCTTCTTTGAAGAAGGATTAGGACACAATGATAGAACAACAATCTCTTGATTGATATTCCTGTTAGAAACCACCTTAGGTAAAAACCCAGGTTTGGTACACAGAACTACCTTGTCTGAATGAAAAATCAGATAAGGAGAATCACATTGTAAGGCAGAAAACTTAGAGACTCTTCGAGCCAAGGAAATAGCCATCAAAAACAGAACTTTCCAAGATAAAAGTTTAATATCAATGGAATGAAGGGGTTCAAACGGAACTCCCTGAAGAACTTTAAAAACCAAGTTTAAGCTCCACGGGGGAGCAACAGTTTTAAACACAGGCTTAATCCTAACCAAACTGAAAAAACCTAATCGCTGAAGGGGGCGCTCAAGATGCAGTATAATCAATAATCTAGAACAAAAGTATATATGATGGGGCAATGTTAAGCTATCATAGATGAGTATATACACAATAAAGGCAGAAAACAGTAAATTCTTAGATACTGTAGTGAAAATACACTTGCAATTGTGAAAAATTAGACAGTCCTTTATACGTTCTTCAAAGGATAATGATTGCTGTAGCGGCTGCCTCCTCCTCACTGGATGGTCCAGGTGGTACTATATAAGATAAAACAGAATGGAGGGGCGCCTCATGTGTGGTATCATCTATTAATTAACAAGTCACAGAACTATTGCCAAATGGGTACTCACAAATTTGGAGAGCACACTTATGTGCTGGTAGGGGCGGGCTGCAGAATTAGAAAGGTGTGACAGCTCACCCACTTGAAGGCGCTCTTGGTGTAAAATGGTGGTGCTATAAGGGAGACAAGAAATACGGGCACCACATGTGCAGACTATTAATTGTACAACCACAACAGATTCCTTAATATGGAGGGTACTCACATATTCCCAGAGCACACCAATGTGCTTGTAGAAGCAGGCTGCAGATTGGTAGAGGTATGGCAGGGTTATACCACCTCAAATGGTAAAATAAAAGGGGTGGGAGGGATCATCTATCCCAGTAAGGGAACCTATTTACATGTTCACCAGTTTGGAGCTTTTTAATAACAATGATTAGTTATGAAGTATATTCCACCAGATAATTGTACTGCAGAGAATAGATTAATAAATGCAAACATAGGTGAGTGTTTACAGAGTCAAGAGGGATTTTTCACCTCTAGGCCAGTGATTTGGACTAACCCACACAGGTGTACCACATCAATCATTCTCCAGCAAAAAGAGGTGTTTGGTTCTGTTCATTAGTGAGGTATATAAGGCAGTGAAGGGTAGCATGATTTATTATGATTTTTTATGCCAGATGAAACGGTCTGTGAACCGTGAAACGCGTTGCATGATTGGGTGATTATTGGACACCCTGTTATCCACTCTCATCAGCAATCATTGTGCTGTTTTTAAACTTTTATGCTTTTTTAAATAAATTTGGATATATCTTTTATCCTTTGAGTGGATTCATTTCTACCCACCATCTGCCATTGTTCACCTATGAGAGACCAGCCCAGCACCTGAGGGAACACATTATCATACAAATATCAGGATACCTAGAGTTTGGGTGAGCTGCCACACCTCTACCAATCTGCAGCCTGCTTCTACAAGCACATTGGTGTGCTCTGGGAATATGTGAGTACCCTCCATATTAAGGAATCTGTTGTGGTTGTACCATTAATAGTCTGCACATGTGGTGCCCGTATTTCTTGTCTCCCTTATAGCACCACCATCTTACGCCAAGAGCGCCTTCAAGTGGGTGAGCTGTCACACCTTTCTAATTCTGCAGCCCGCCCCTACCAGCACATAAGTGTGCTCTCCAAATTTGTGAGTACCCATTTGGCAATAGTTCTGTGACTTGTTAATTAATAGATGATACCACACATAAGGCGCCCCTCCATTCTGTTTTATCTTAATCCTAACCAAAGCCTGACAAAATGCCTGGATGTCTGGAACTTCTGCCAGACACTTGTGCAAAAGAATAGACAGAGCAGAGATCTGTCCTTTTAAAGAACTAGCTGATAAGCCTTTGTCCAAACCCTCTTGGAGAAAGGAAAATATCCTAGGAATCCTAACCTTACTCCATGAGTAACTCTTGGATTCACACCAATAAAGACATTTACGCCATATCTTATGGTAGATTTTTCTGGTGACAGGCTTCCGAGCCTGTATTAAGGTATCAATGACTGACTCGGAGAAGCCACGCCTTGATAGAATCAAGCGTTCAATCTCCATGCAGTCAGTCTCAGAGAAATTAGATTTGGATGATTGAAAGGACCTTGTATTAGAAGGTCCTGCCTCAGAGGCAGAGTCCATGGTGGAAGAGATGACATGTCCACTAGGTCTGCATACCAGGTCCTGCGTGGCCACGCAGGCGCTATCAGAATCACTGATGCTCTCTCCTGTTTGATTTTGGCAATCAGTCGAGGGAGCAGAGGAAACGGTGGAAACACATAGGCCAGGTTGAAGAACCAAGGAGATGCTAGAGCATCTATCAGCATTGCTCCCGGGTCCCTGGACTTGGATCCGTAACAAGGAAGCTTGGAGTTCTGGCGAGACGCCATGAGATCCAGTTCTGGTTTGCCCCAACGATGGACCAGTTGATCAAACACCTCCGGATGGAGTTCCCACTCCCCCGGATGAAAAGTCTGACGACTTAGAAAATCCGCCTCCCAGTTCTCTACGCCTGGGATGTGGATCGCTGACAGGTGGCAAGAGTTAGACTCTGCCCAGCGAATTATCTTTGAGACTTCTAACATCGCTAGGGAACTCCTGGTTCCCCCTTGATGGTTGATGTAAGCCACAGTCGTGATGTTGTCCGACTGAAATCTGATGAACCTCAGTGTTGCTAACTGAGGCCAAGCTAGAAGAGCCTTTAATATTGCTCTTAACTCCAGAATATTTATTGGGAGGAGTTTCTCCTCCTGAGTCCACGATTCCTGAGCCTTCAGGGAGTTCCAGACTGCGCCCCAACCTAGAAGGCTGGCATCTGTTGTTACAATCGTCCAATCTGGCCTGCGAAAGGTCATACCCTTGGACAGATGGACCCGAGAAAGCCAACAGAGAAGAGAATCTCTGGTCTCTTGATCCAGATTTAGTAGAGGGGACAAATCTGAGTAATCCCCATTCCACTGACTTAGCATGCATAATTGCAGCGGTCTGAGATGAAGGCGCGCAAATGGCACTATGTCCATTGCCGCTACCATTAAGCCGATTACTTCCATGCACTGAGCCACTGACGGGCGTGGAATGGAATGAAGGACACGGCAAGCATTTAGAAGTTTTGATAACCTGGACTCCGTCAGGTAAATTTTCATCTCTACAGAATCTATAAGAGTCCCTAGGAAGGAGACTCTTGTGAGTGGTGATAGAGAACTCTTTTCCACGTTCACTTTCCACCCATGCAACCTCAGAAATGCCAGAACTATCTCTGTATGAGACTTGGCAATTTGAAAGCTTGACGCCTGTATCAGGATGTCGTCTAGATACGGAGCCACCGCTATGCCTCGCGGTCTTAGAACCGCCAGAAGTGAGCCCAGAACCTTTGTAAAAATTTTCGGGGCAGTGGCCAACCCGAAGGGAAGAGCTACAAATTGGTAATGCCTGTCTAGAAAGGAAAACCTTAGGAATTGATGATGATCTTTGTGAATCGGTATGTGAAGGTAGGCATCCTTTAAGTCCACTGTGGTCATGTACTGACCCTCTTGGATCATGGGTAGGATGGTCCGAATAGTTTCCATTTTGAATGATGGAACTCTGAGGAATTTGTTTAAGATCTTTAGATCCAAGATTGGTCTGAAGGTTCCCTCTTTCTTGGGAACCACAAACAGATTTTAATAAAATCCCTGTCCTTGTTCCGTCCGCGGAACTGGATGGATCACTCCCATTACTAGGAGGTCTTGCACACAGCTTAGGAATGCCTCTTTCTTTATCTGGTTTGATGATAACCTTGAAAGATGAAATCTCCCTTGTGGAGGAGAAGCTTTGAAGTCCAGAAGATATCCCTGAGATATGATCTCCAACGCCCAGGGATCCTGAACATCTCTTGCCCACGCCTGGGCGAAGAGAGAAAGTCTGCCCCCCACTAGATCCGTTTACGGATAGGGGGCCGTTCCTTCATGCTGTCTTGGGGGCAGCAGCAGGCTTTCTGGCCTGCTTGCCCTTGTTCCAGGACTGGTTAGGTTTCCAGGCCTGTCTGGAATGAGCAACAGTTCCCTCTTGTTTTGAAGCGGAGGAAGTTGATGCTGCTCCTGCCTTGAAATTTCGAAAGGCACGAAAATTAGACTGTTTGGCCTTTGATTTGGCCCTGTCCTGAGGAAGGGTATGACCCTTGCCTCCAGTAATGTCAGCAATAATTTCCTTCAAGCCAGGCCCGAATAAGGTCTGCCCCTTGAAAGGAATGTTGAGTAATTTAGACTTTGAAGTCATGTCAGCTGACCAGTATTTAAGCCATAGCGCCCTACGCGCCTGGATGGCGAATCTGGAATTCTTAGCCGTTAGTTTAGTCAAATGAACAATGGCATCAGAAACAAATGAGTTAGGTAGCTTAAGCGTTCTAAGCTTGTCAATAATTTCATTCAATGGAGCTGTCTGGATGGCCTCTTCCAGGGCCTTAAACCAGAATGCCGCCGCAGCAGTAACAGGCGCAATGCATGCAAGGGACTGTAAAATGAAACCTTGTTGAATAAATATTTTCTTAGGGTAACCCTCCAATTTTTTATCCATTGGATCTGAAAAAGCACAACTGTCCTCAACCGGGATAGTGGTACGCTTTGCTAAAGTAGAAACTGCTCCCTCCACCTTAGGGACCGTCTGCCATAAGTCCCGTGTAGTGGCGTCTATTGGAAACATTTTTCTAAATATAGGAGGTGGGGAAAAGGGCACACCGGGTCTATCCCACTCCTTGCTAATAATTTCTGTAAGCTTTTTAGGTATAGGAAAAACGTCAGTACACACCGGCACCGCATAGTATCTATCCAGCCTACACAATTTCTCTGGAATTGCAACTGTGTTACAGTCATTCAGAGCAGCTAATACCTCCCCAAGCAATACACAGAGGTTCTCAAGCTTAAATTTAAAATTAGAAATCTCTGAATCAGGTTTCCCCGAGTCGGAGATGTCACCCACAGACTGAAGCTCTCCGTCCTCATGTTCTGCATACTGTGACGCAGTATCAGACATGGCTCTAACAGCATTTGCGCGCTCTGTATCTCTCCTAACCCCAGAGCTATCGCGCTTGCCTCTTAATTCAGGCAATCTAGATAATACCTCTGACAGGGTATTATTCATGATTGCAGCCATGTCCTGCAAGGTAATCGCTATGGGCGTCCTTGATGTAATTGGCGCCATATTAGCGTGCGTCCCCTGAGCAGGAGGCGAAGGGTCTGACACGTGGGGAGAGTTAGTCGGCATAACTTCCCCCTCGACAGAACCCTCTGGTGATAATTCTTTTATAGATAAAGACTGATTTTTACTGTTTAAGGTGAAATCAATACATTTAGTACACATTCTCATATGGGGCTCCACCATGGCTTTCAAACATAATGAACAAGTAGGTTCCTCTGTGTCAGACATGTTTAAACAGACTAGCAATGAGACTAGCAAGCTTGGAAAACACTTTAAAACAAGTTTACAAGCAATATAAAAAACGTTACTGTGCCTTTAAGAAACACAAATTTTCCCAAATTTTGAAATAACAGTGAAAAAATGCAGTTACACTAACGAAATGTTTACAGTGTATGTAATAAGTTAGCAGAGCATTGCACCCACTTGCAAATGGATGATTAACACCTTAATACCAAAAACAGAATAACAAATGACAAAAACGTTTTTTAAAACAGTCACAACTGCTACAGCTCTTCTGTGGCTTTTTACCTCCCTCAATACTTTTGAAGCCTTTTGAGCCCTTCAGAGAAGTCCTGGATCATGCAGGAAGAAGCTGGATGTTTGTGTCTGTAATTTTTGCTGTGCAAAAAAAACACTAAAATAGGCCCCTCCCACTTATATTACAACAGTGGGAAGCCTCAGGGAACTGTTTCTAGGCAAAATTCAAGCCAGCCATGTGGAAAAAACTAGGCCCCAATAAGTTTTATCACCAAACATATGTAAAAAAACGATTAAACATGCCAGCAAACGTTTTAAAAACAGAATTTATGTTTACCTGATAAATTACTTTCTCCAACGGTGTGTCCGGTCCACGGCGTCATCCTTACTTGTGGGATATTCTCTTCCCCAACAGGAAATGGCAAAGAGCCCAGCAAAGCTGGTCACATGATCCCTCCTAGGCTCCGCCTTCCCCAGTCATTCGACCGACGTAAAGGAGGAATATTTGCATAGGAGAAATCATATGATACCGTGGTGACTGTAGTTAGAGAAAATAAATCATCAGACCTGATTAAAAAACCAGGGCGGGCCGTGGACCGGACACACCGTTGGAGAAAGTAATTTATCAGGTAAACATAAATTCTGTTTTCTCCAACATAGGTGTGTCCGGTCCACGGCGTCATCCTTACTTGTGGGAACCAATACGAAAGCTTTAGGACACGGATGATGGGAGGGAGCAAATCAGGTCACCTAGATGGAAGGCACCACGGTTTGCAAAACCTTTCTCCCAAAAATAGCCTCAGAAGAAGCAAAAGTATCAAATTTGTAAAATTTGGTAAAAGTGTGCAGTGAAGACCAAGTCGCTGCCTTACATATCTGATCAACAGAAGCCTCGTTCTTGAAGGCCCATGTGGAAGCCACAGCCCTAGTGGAATGAGCTGTGATTCTTTCAGGAGGCTGCCGTCCGGCAGTCTCATAAGCCAATCTGATGATGCTTTTAAGCCAAAAAGAGAGAGAGGTAGAAGTTGCTTTTTGACCTCTCCTTTTACCAGAATAAACAACAAACAAGGAAGATGTTTGTCTGAAATCCTTTGTAGCCTCTAAATAGAATTTTAGAGCACGAACTACATCCAAATTGTGCAACAAACGTTCCTTCTTTGAAACTGGATTCGGACACAAAGAAGGCACAACTATCTCCTGGTTAATATTTTTGTTAGAAACAACTTTCGGAAGAAAACCAGGTTTAGTACGCAAAACCACCTTATCTGCATGGAACACCAGATAAGGAGGAGAACACTGCAGAGCAGATAACTCTGAAACTCTTCTAGCAGAAGAAATTGCAACCAAAAACAAAACTTTCCAAGATAATAACTTAATATCTACGGAATGTAAGGGTTCAAACGAAACCCCTTGAAGAACTGAAAGAACTAAATTGAGACTCCAAGGAGGAGTCAAAGGTTTGTAAACAGGCTTGATTCTAACCAGAGCCTGAACAAAAGCCTAAACATCTGGCACAGCCGCCAGCTTCTTGTGAAGTAAAACAGATAAAGCAGAAATCTGTCCCTTCAAAGAACTTGCAGATAATCCTTTCTCCAAACCCTCTTGTAGAAAGGACAGAATCTTAGGAATTTTTACCCTGTTCCATGGGAATCCTTTCGATTCGCACCAACAGATATATTTCTTCCATACTTTATGGTAAATTTTTCTAGTTACAGGCTTTCTAGCCTGAATAAGAGTATCAATGACAGAATCTGAGAACCCACGCTTTGATAAAATCAAGCGTTCAATCTCCAAGCAGTCAGTTGGAGTGATGCCAGATTCGGATGTTCGAACGGACCTTGAATTTTATTATCAGTGGCATCATTGTCCCTACTTTGTTTGTCACATTCATCACATATATTTAAATGGAGAGGAACCTTGGCTTCCGAACATACAGAACATCGTCTATCTGATAGTTCAGACATGTTAATAGGCATAAACTTGATAACAAAGCACAAAAAACGTTTTAAAACAAAACCGTTACTGTCTCTTTAAATTTTAAACTGAACACACTTTTTAACTGCATATACGCAAAAGTATGAAGGAAATGTTCAAAATTCACCAAAATTTCACCACAGTGTCATAAAGCATTAAAAGTATTGCACACCAAATTTGAAAGCTTTAACTCTTAAAATAACGGAACCGGAGCCGTTTTTACATTTAACCCCTATACAGTCCCTGGTATCTGCTTTGCTGAGACCCAACCAAGCCCAGAGGGGAATACGATACCAAATGACGCCTTCAATAAGCTTTTTCAGTGGACCTGAGCTCCTCACACATGCATCTGCATGCCTTGCTTCTCAAAAACAACTGCGCATTAGTGGCGCGAAAATGAGGCACTGCCTATGACTAGAAAAGGCCCCCAGTGAAAAAGGTGTCCAATACAGTGCCTGCCGTTTTAACAAAATTCCCAAGATTAAAATAACTCTCCAAAGTTATAAACCATTAAATATGCTTATAAAGTAATCGTTTTGGCCCAGAAAAATGTCTACCAGTCTTTAAAGCCCTTGTGAAGCCCTTTTATTCTTATATTGAAAATTAAGAAAATGGCTTACCGGATCCCATAGGGAAAATGACAGCTTCCAGCATTACCAAGTCTTGTTAGAAATGTGTCATACCTCAAGCAGCCAAAGTCTGCTCACTGTTTCCCCCAACTGAAGTTAATTCCTCTCAACAGTCCTGTGTGGAAACAGCCATCGATTTTAGTAACGGTTGCTAAAATCATTTTCCTCTTACAAACAGAAATCTTCATCTCTTTTCTGTTTCAGAGTAAATAGTACATACCAGCACTATTTTAAAATAACAAACTCTTGATAGAAGAATAAAAACTACATTTAAACACCAAAAAACTCTGAGCCATCTCCGTGGAGATGTTGCCTGTGCAACGGCAAAGAGAATGACTGGGGAAGGCGGAGCCTAGGAGGGATCATGTGACCAGCTTTGCTGGGCTCTTTGCCATTTCCTGTTGGGGAAGAGAATATCCCACAAGTAAGGATGACGCCGTGGACCGGACACACCTATGTTGGAGAAAACATAATTTATGTAAGAACTTACCTGATAAATTCATTTCTTTCATATTAGCAAGAGTCCATGAGCTAGTGACGTATGGGATATACATTCCTACCAGGAGGGGCAAAGTCTCCCAAACCTCAAAATGCCTATAAATACACCCCTCACCACACCCACAAATCAGTTTAACGCATAGCCAAGAAGTGGGGTGATAAGAAAAAAGTGCGAAAGCATAAAAAATAAGGAATTGGAATAATTGTGCTTTATACAAAAAAAAATCATAACCACCACAAAAAAGGGTGGGCCTCATGGACTCTTGCTAATATGAAAGAAATGAATTTATCAGGTAAGTTCTTACTTACCATGAGCTAGTGACGTATGGGATAATGAATACCCAAGATGTGGATCTTCCACGCAAGAGTCACTAGAGAGGGAGGGATAAAATAAAGACAGCTAATTCCGCTGAAAATAATCCACACCCAAAACAAAGTTTAAATCTTATAATGAAAAAAAACCCTGAAATTATAAGCAGAAGAATCAAACTGAAACAGCTGCCTGAAGTACTTTTCTACCAAAAACTGCTTCAGAAGAAGAAAACACATCAAAATGGTAGAATTTAGTAAAAGTATGCAAAGAAGACCAAGTTGCTGCTTTGCAAATCTGATCAACCGAAGCTTCATTCCTAAACGCCCAGGAAGTAGAAACTGACCTAGTAGAATGAGCTGTAATCCTTTGAGGCGGAGTTTTACCCGACTCGACATAAGCATGAGGAATCAAAGACTTTAACCAAGACGCCAAAGAAATGGCAGAGGCCTTCTGACCTTTCCTAGAACCGGAAAAGATAACAAATAGACTAGAAGTCTTTCGGAAATGTTTAGTAGCTTCAACATAATATTTCAAAGCTCTAACTACATCCAAAGAATGCAACAATCTTTCCTTAGAATTCTTAGGATTAGGACACAATGAGGGAACCACAATTTCTCTACTAATGTTGTTAGAATTCACAACCTTAGGTAAAAAATTAAAAGAAGTTCACAACACCGCCTTATCCTGATGAAAAATCAGAAAAGGAGACTCACAAGAAAGAGCAGATAATTCAGAAACTCTTCTAGCAGAAGAGATGGCCAAAAGAAACAAAACTTTCCAAGAAAGTAATTTAATGTCCAGCGAATGCATAGGTTCAAACGGAGGAGCTTGAAGAGCCCCCAGAACCAAATTCAAACTCCAAGAAAGAGAAATTGACTTAATAACAGGTTTTATATGAACCTAAGCTTGTACAAAACAATGAATATCAGGAAGACTAGCAATCTTTCTGTGAAAAAGAACAGAAAGAGAAGATTTGTCCTTTCAAGGAACTTGCAGACAAACCTTTATCCAAACCATCCTGAAGAAACTGTAAAATTCTAGGAATTCTAAAAGAATGCCAAGAAAAATGATGAGAAAAACACCAAGAAATGTAAATCTTCCAGACTCGATAATATATCTTCCTAGATACAGATTTACGAGCCTGTAACATAGTATTAATCACAGAGTCAGAGAAACCTCTATGACTGAGAATCAAGCGTTCAATCTCCATACCTTCAAATTTAAGGATTTGAGATCCTGATGGAAAAAAGGACCTTGCGATAGAAGGTCTGGTCTTAACGGAAGAGTCCACGGTTGGCAAGTGGCCATCCGGACAAGATCCGCATACCAAAACCTGTGAGGCCATGCTGGAGCCACCAGCAGAACAAACGAGCACTCCTTTAGAATCTTGGAAATCACTCTTGGAAGAAGAACTAGAGGCGGAAAGATATAGGCAGGATGATACTTCCAAGGAAGTGACAATGCATCCACTGCCTCCACCTGAGGATCCCTGGATCTGGACAGATACCTGGGAAGCTTCTTGTTTAGATGAGAAGCCATCAGATCTATTTCTGGAAGTCCCCATATTTGAACAATCTGAAGAAATACCTCTGGGTGAAGAGACCATTCGCCCGGATGTAACGTTTGGCGACTGAGATAATCCGCTTCCCAATTGTCTATACCTGGGATATGAACCGCAGAAATTAGACAGGAGCTGGATTCCGCCCATACCAGTATTCAAGATACTTCTTTCATAGCCAGAGGACTGTGAGTCCCTCCTTGATGATTGACATATGCCACGGTTGTGACATTGTCCGTCTGAAATCAAATGAACGACTCTCTCTTTAGAAGAGGCCATGACTGAAGAGCTCTGAAAATTGCACGGAGTTCCAAAATGTTGATTGGTAATATCACCTCCTGAGATTCCCAAACCCCTTGTGCTGTCAGAGACCCCCAAACAGCTCCCCAACCTGTCAGACTTGCATCTGTTGAAATCACAGTCCAGGTCGGAAGAACAAAAGAAGCCCCCTGAACTAAACGATGGTGGTCTGTCCACCACGTCAGAGAGTGTTGTACAATCGGTTTTAAAGATATTAATTGAGATATCTTTGTATAATCCCTGCACCACTGGTTCAGCATACAGAGCTGAAGAGGTCGCATGTGAAAAAGAGCAAAGGGGATCGCGTCCGATGCAGCAGTCATAAAACCTACAATTTCCATGCATAAGGCTACCGAAGGGAATGATTGAGACTGAAGGTTTCGACAAGCTGAAACCAATTTTAGACCTCTCTTGTCTGTCAGAGACAGAGTCATGGACACTGAATCTATCTGGAAACCTAAAAAGGTTACCCTTGTCTGAGGAATCAATGAACTTTTTGGTAAATTGATCCTCCAACCATGTTCTCGAAGAAACAATACAAGTCGATTCGTATGAGATTCTGCTAAATGTGAAGACTGAGCAAGTACCAAGATATCGTCCAAATAAGGAAATACCACAATACCCTCTTCTCTGATTACAGACAGAAGGGCACCGAGAACCTTTGTAAAAATCCTTGGAGCTGTTGCTAGGCCAAACGGCAGAGCCACAAACTGGTAATGCTTGTCTAGGAAAGAGAATCTCAGAAACTGATAGTGATCTGAATGAATCGGAATATGCAGATATGCATCCTGTAAATCTATTGTGGACATATAATGCCCTTGCTGAACAAAAGGCAGACTAGTCCTTATAGTTACCATTTTGAATGTTGGTATCCTTACATAATGATTCAATATTTTTAAATCCAGAACTGGTCTGAAGGAATTCTCCTTCTTTGGTACAATGAAGAGATTTGAGTAAAACCCCAGCCCCTGTTCCAGAACTGGAACTTGCATAATTACCCCAGCCAACTCTAAATCTGAAACACATTTCAGAAATGCTTGAGCCTTCACTGGATTTACTGGGACACGGGAAAGAAAAAATCTTCTTGCAGGAGGCCTTATCTTGAAGCCTATTCTGTACCCGTGTGAAACAATGTTCTGAATCCAAAGATTGTGAATCGAATTGATCCAAACTTGTAAAATTTGGAAAAAGTATGTAAGGAGGACCAGGTAGCCGCCTTACAAATCTGATCCATAGAGGCCTCATTTTGGAAGGCCCAAGAGGAAACCACTGCTCTCGTAGAATGAGCCGTAATCCTCAGAGGAAGCTTATGTCCCACTGACTATGCTAAACGAATGACACCCCCCGACAAAAGGATAAGGAAGTCGAAGAGGCCCTCTGACCCCTACGCTTCCTGAAAAGGAGAACAAACAGCGAAAGAAGTTTGTTTAAATTCCATCGTGGCCTGAAGATAGAACTTCAAGGCACAAATCACATCCAGAATTACGTTATAAACGTTCCTTCACGAAGGAGGATTAGGACATAAGAAAGGAACCGCAAGCTCTTGATTGATGTTGCGAAATGACACAACCTTAGGAAGAAAACCTAACTTGGTTTGTAGAACAGCCTTACCAGCATGGAAAGCCAGATAAGGAGGGACGCATTGCAAGGCAGCAACCACAGATACTCTGTGCGCAGAAGCAATAGCCAGTAGAATAGGAACCTTCCAAGACAACAATTTATTGTCTACTTCATGCATAGGCTCCAACGGAAACCTGTTGCAAAACTTTAAGAACAAGATTTAAACTCCAAAGAGGAGCATTAGATCTAAACACAGGTCTGATCCTAGCAGAGCCTTAACAAATGACTGTACATCTGGAGGCTCAGTGAACCTCTTGTGCAGTAACACAGACAGGGCCGAAAACTGTCCCCTCAGGGGACTTGCAGAAAAGCCCTTCTCCAGTTCATCCTGGAGAACAGAATAAGTAGATCCTCCTCACCTTTTGATAGATGCGACAAGCAACCATCTTACGAGCTCGAATGAGAGTAAAAGGACAATCTCCACATAGTCAGCCTCAGAGAATCTAGACATTGATGAACAAAGAGACCCTGGTCAGCAGATCCCTGCGACAAGGTAACTTCCACGGAGATGCTGACATCCCCACTAGATCCGTGAACCATACCGTTCGCGAACAAGACGGAGCAATCAGAATCACTGACGCCTGCTTGATTCGAGCCACTACACTAGGAAGTAGTGTTAACGGAAAGATAAAGTAGATTGAACCTCCAAGGCACCGCTAATGCATCTGTTAGCTCCGCATGAAGATTCCTGTACCTCGACCCATATCTGGGTAGCTTGGTATTGAGACTTCCTAAGATCCTCCTCTTGCAAATCTCTGCAAACACCCGGGATCGAGAAACCATTCCCCCGGATGAAAGGATTGTCTGCCGAGGAAAACCGATTCCCCGATGTCCACACCCGGAATGTGGATCAGTGACCGCGAACAAAACGTGGGTCTCAGCCCACTCCAGAATCTGAGATACTTCCCTCATAGCTAGGGAGCTTCTTTTCGTCGTCGTCCCCCGATGGTAGATGTAAGCCACAGAGGTTATATTGTCTTATTGGAATCTGATAAACTGGGACAAACCCAGCAGAGGCCAAGCCTTCAGAGCATTGTATATTGCCTGAAGATCCAAAATGAGATCGGGAGGGAGCGTTCCTCCTGAGTCCAAAGGCCCTGTGCCTCCCTGGCTCCCCATCCTGACAGACTCTCAACCGTAGTCACAATCACCCAGGATGGTCTTAAGACGGACGTCCCTCAGGACAAGTGATCTGGACAAAAACACCAAGAGAGCGATTCTCTCGATCGGATGTCCAGAGAAATCTGTTGAGACAGATCCGATGATCGCCGTTCCACTGCTTCAGCATGCGCAGTTTCAACAGTCTGAGGTGAAACCTGGCAAAGGAATGATGTTCATGCTGGACACCATGTGACCAATCGCCTCCATACACCGAGCCACAGATGGCCTTAAGGAGGTCTGGAAAGCAAGACACGTTGAAGCTAGCTTGCAACGTTTCTGGTCCGTTAAAATATTCCCATTCTAATATAGTACCCATGAATTCTATCCTGGTACTTGATACAAGACAACTCTTTCTATTTATCTTCCATCCATGGGATCGAAGACGACAGAGAAGAGATTCCGAATGATCCACTCTTGGAGCCGAAGCTAGACCAAACGGAAGTGCAATAAACTAGAATTGCTGGTTCAGGAACACAAACCTTAGGAACTGGAAGTGGTCCTTGAGGATTGGTACGTGAAGGGAGCATCCTTCAGATCTATCGTGGTCATGAACTGCCCTTCTCGAATGAGGGGAAGAATGGACCTATTGTTTCAATCTTAAACGAGGTGACATTTAAAAACTTGTTTAAGCACTTTCGGTCCAGAATCAGATGGAAAGTTCCCTCCTCCTTCGGGACCACGAAAAGGTTTGAATAGTATCCCAAACCTCTCACTGCGATAAGCACCGGGGCAATAACTCCTAAGAGGACAGATCACATACGCACCCTAGAAAGGCTCTCCTCCTTTCTTGTCAGGAAGACAGGAGAGAGAGGAGGAATCTGCCCTTGGATGGCTGAGACTTGAAACCTATCTTGTAACCCTGAGCTATGACCTCCAGTACCCATAGATCATGCACATCCCTGAACCAAGCAACTAAAAAGAGTGACAGACTGCCCCTACACGATCCAGAAGAGGACCAGGGACCACCCATTCATGAGATTTAGAATCGGCTGGCTTCTTGCTCTGCTTGGATTTATTCCAGGACTGAGCCGGCTTCCAAGAGCTCTTGTTTTGCTTTGGCAAGTGGAGGACTGCTGACATGGGATTTATCAGAACGAAAAGACCGAAAATTGTCATAGTTCATATTCTCTTGCGGTAGGAGGGCACCTTTGCCCCCTGTGACCATAGAGATAATTGACTCCAGGCCTGAACCAAACAAAATCATTCCCTGAAAGGGGAGGTAAAGAAGTTTAGATTTAGAAGTCGTATCCGCAGACCATGACTTCAGCCAGAGCCCGATGGGCCTGAACAGAAAAAGCTGAAGCTGTGTCATTCAGAAGAATAAACTGCATATAAACATCACAGATAAAAGAATTAGCAACCTCAAGGCCTTAATTATTTCCTGAAGAACGTTGAGGGGACCCTCCCCCTCGATTAAATCCCATAAGGAGTCACACTAATAGGCAACTGCTCCAGCAACCGCGGCAACAGCCGCAGCCGGTTGAAAAACAAAATATCCCGTATGTTGAAAAGTCTTTCATAACAGAGTTTCCATCTTTTATCCATGGGCTCCTAGAATGAAGAGCTATCCTCAAGCGGGATAGTAGTACATTTAGCAAGGGTGATAGCGCCATCCCTTTTAGGGACAGAACATCACAACTCCATAGAGAGTCCAGGACCGGGAAAAATTGGTTAAAGGGAGAAGAGGGGAAAAACAGAATTTATGTTTACCTGATAAATTACTTTCTCCAACGGTGTGTCCGGTCCACGGCGTCATCCTTACTTGTGGGATATTCTCTTCCCCAACAGGAAATGGCAAAGAGCCCAGCAAAGCTGGTCACATGATCCCTCCTAGGCTCCGCCTACCCCAGTCATTCGACCGACGTTAAGGAGGAATATTTGCATAGGAGAAACCATATGGTACCGTGGTGACTGTAGTTAAAGAAAACAAAATATCAGACCTGATTAAAAAAACCAGGGCGGGCCGTGGACCGGACACACCGTTGGAGAAAGTAATTTATCAGGTAAACATAAATTCTGTTTTCTCCAACATAGGTGTGTCCGGTCCACGGCGTCATCCTTACTTGTGGGAACCAATACCAAAGCTTTAGGACACGGATGAAGGGAGGGAGCAAATCAGGTCACCTAAATGGAAGGCACCACGGCTTGCAAAACCTTTCTCCCAAAAATAGCCTCAGAAGAAGCAAAAGTATCAAACTTGTAAAATTTGGTAAAAGTGTGCAGTGAAGACCAAGTCGCTGCCCTACATATCTGATCAACAGAAGCCTCGTTCTTGAAGGCCCATGTGGAAGCCACAGCCCTGGTGGAATGAGCTGTGATTCTTTCGGGAGGCTGCCGTCCTGCAGTCTCGTAAGCCAATCTGATGATGCTTTTAATCCAAAAGGAGAGAGAGGTAGAAGTTGCTTTTTGACCTCTCCTTTTACCGGAGTAAACAACAAACAAGGAAGAGGTTTGTCTAAAATCCTTTGTAGCATCTAAATAGAATTTTAGAGCGCGAACAACATCCAAATTGTGCAACAAACGTTCCTTCTTTGAAACTGGTTTCGGACACAGAGAAGGTACGATAATCTCCTGGTTAATGTTTTTGTTAGAAACAACTTTTGGAAGAAAACCAGGTTTAGTACGTAAAACCACCTTATCTGCATGGAACACCAGATAAGGAGGAGAACACTGCAGAGCAGATAATTCTGAAACTCTTCTAGCAGAAGAAATTGCAACTAAAAACAAAACTTTCCAAGATAATAACTTAATATCAACGGAATGTAAGGGTTCAAACGGAACCCCCTGAAGAACTGAAAGAACTAAATTGAGACTCCAAGGAGGAGTCAAAGGTTTGTAAACAGGCTTAATTCTAACCAGAGCCTGAACAAAAGCTTGAACATCTGGCACAGCTGCCAGCTTTTTGTGAAGTAACACAGACAAGGCAGAAATCTGTCCCTTCAGGGAACTTGCAGATAATCCTTTTTCTAATCCGTCTTGAAGGAAGGATAAAATCTTAGGAATCTTAACCTTGTCCCAAGGGAATCCCTTAGATTCACACCAACAGATATATTTTTTCCAAATCTTGTGGTAAATCTTTCTAGTTACAGGCTTTCTGGCCTGAACAAGAGTATCAATAACAGAATCTGAGAATCCTCGCTTCGATAGAATCAAGCGTTCAATCTCCAAGCAGTCAGCTGGAGTGAAACCAGATTCGGATGTTCGAACGGACCCTGAACAAGAAGGTCTCGTCTCAAAGGTAGCTTCCAAGGTGGAGCCGATGACATATTCACCAGATCTGCATACCAAGTCCTGCGTGGCCACGCAGGAGCTATCAAGATCACCGACGCCCTCTCCTGATTGATCCTGGCTACCAGCCTGGGGATGAGAGGAAACGGCGGGAACACATAAGCTAGTTTGAAGGTCCAAGGTGCTACTAGTGCATCCACTAGAGCCGCCTTGGGATCCCTGGATCTGGACCCGTAGCAAGGAACTTTGCAGTTCTGACGAGAGGCCATTAGATCCATGTCTGGAATGCCCCACCGCTGGGTGACTTGGGCAAAGATTTCCGGATGGAGTTCCCACTCCCCCGGATGCAATGTCTGACGACTCAGAAAATCCGCTTCCCAATTTTCCACTCCTGGGATGTGGATAGCAGACAGGTGGCAGGAGTGAGACTCCGCCCATAGAATGATTTTGGTCACTTCTTCCATCGCTAGGGAACTCCTTGTTCCCCCCTGATGGTTGATGTACGCAACAGTCGTCATGTTGTCTGATTGAAACCGTATGAACTTGGTCCTCGCTAGCTGAGGCCAAGCCTTGAGAGCATTGAATATCGCTCTCAGCTCCAGAATATTTATCGGTAGAAGAGATTCTTCCCGAGACCAAAGACCCTGAGCTTTCAGGGATCCCCAGACCGCGCCCCAGCCCATCAGACTGGCGTCGGTCGTGACAATGACCCACTCTGGTCTGCGGAACGTCATCCCTTGTGACAGATTGTCCAGGGACAGCCACCAACGGAGTGAGTCTCTGGTCCTCTGATTTACTTGTATCTTCGGAGACAAGTCTGTATAGTCCCCATTCCACTGACTGAGCATGCACAGTTGTAATGGTCTTAGATGAATGCGCGCAAAAGGAACTATGTCCATTGCCGCTACCATCAACCCGATCACTTCCATGCACTGAGCTATGGAAGGAAGAGGAACGGAATGAAGTATCCGACAAGAGTCTAGAAGTTTTGTTTTTCTGGCCTCTGTTAGAAAGATCCTCATTTCTAAGGAGTCTATAATTGTTCCCAAGAAGGGAACCCTTGTTGACGGGGATAGAGAACTCTTTTCCACGTTCACTTTCCAGCCGTGAGATCTGAGAAAGGCCAGGACGATGTCCGTGTGAGCCTTTGCTTGAGGAAGGGACGACGCTTGAATCAGAATGTCGTCCAGGTAAGGTACTACTGCAATGCCCCTTGGTCTTAGCACCGCTAGAAGGGACCCTAGTACCTTTGTGAAAATCCTTGGAGCAGTGGCTAATCCGAAAGGAAGCGCCACGAACTGGTAATGTTTGTCCAGGAATGCGAACCTTAGGAACCGATGATGTTCCTTGTGGATAGGAATATGTAGATACGCATCCTTTAAATCCACCGTGGTCATGAATTGACCTTCCTGGATGGAAGGAAGAATAGTTCGAATGGTTTCCATCTTGAACGATGGAACCTTGAGAAACTTGTTTAAGATCTTGAGATCTAAGATTGGTCTGAACGTTCCCTCTTTTTTGGGAACTATGAACAGATTGGAGTAGAACCCCATCCCTTGTTCTCTTAGTGGAACAGGATGAATCACTCCCATTTTTAACAGGTCTTCTACACAATGTAAGAACGCCTGTCTTTTTATGTGGTCTGAAGACAACTGAGACCTGTGGAACCTCCCCCTTGGGGGAAGTCCCTTGAATTCCAGAAGATAACCCTGGGAGACTATTTCTAGCGCCCAAGGATCCAGAACATCTCTTGCCCAAGCCTGAGCGAAGAGAGAGAGTCTGCCCCCCACCAGATCCGGTCCCGGATCGGGGGCCAATATTTCATGCTGTCTTGGTAGCAGTGGCAGGTTTCTTGGCCTGCTTTCCCTTGTTCCAGCCTTGCATTGGTCTCCAAGCTGGCTTGGCTTGAGAAGTATTACCCTCTTGCTTAGAGGACGTAGCACTTTGGGCTGGTCCGTTTTTACGAAAGGGACGAAAATTAGGTCTATTTTTCGCCTTGAAAGGCCGATCCTGAGGAAGGGCGTGGCCCTTACCCCCAGTGATATCAGAGATAATCTCTTTCAAGTCAGGGCCAAACAGCGTTTTCCCCTTGAAAGGAATGTTTAGTAGCTTGTTCTTGGAAGACGCATCAGCCGACCAAGATTTCAACCAAAGCGCTCTGCGCGCCACAATAGCAAACCCAGAATTCTTAGCCGCTAACCTAGCCAATTGCAAAGTGGCGTCTAGGGTGAAAGAATTAGCCAATTTGAGAGCATTGATTCTGTCCATAATCTCCTCATAAGGAGGAGAATCACTATCGAGCGCCTTTATCAGCTCATCAAACCAGAAACATGCGGCTGTAGTGACAGGGACAATGCATGAAATTGGTTGTAGAAGGTAACCCTGCTGAACAAACATCTTTTTAAGCAAACCTTCTAATTTTTTATCCATAGGATCTTTGAAAGCACAACTATCCTCTATGGGTATAGTGGTGCGTTTGTTTAAAGTAGAAACCGCTCCCTCGACCTTGGGGACTGTCTGCCATAAGTCCTTTCTGGGGTCGACCATAGGAAACAATTTTTTAAATATGGGGGGAGGGACGAAAGGAATACCGGGCCTTTCCCATTCTTTATTAACAATGTCCGCCACCCGCTTGGGTATAGGAAAAGCTTCTGGGAGCCCCGGCACCTCTAGGAACTTGTCCATTTTACATAGTTTCTCTGGGATGACCAACTTTTCACAATCATCCAGAGTGGATAATACCTCCTTAAGCAGAATGCGGAGATGTTCCAACTTAAATTTAAATGCAATTACATCAGGTTCAGCCTGTTGAGAAATGTTCCCTGAATCAGTAATTTCTCCCTCAGACAAAACCTCCCTGGCCCCCTCAGATTGGGTTAGGGGCCCTTCAGAGATATTAATATCAGCGTCGTCATGCTCTTCAGTAACTAAAACAGAGCAGCCACGCTTACGCTGACAAGGGTTCATTTTGGCTAAAATGTTTTTGACAGAATTATCCATTACAGCCGTTAATTGTTGCATAGTAAGGAGTATTGGCGCGCTAGATGTACTAGGGGCCTCCTGAGTGGGCAAGACTCGTGTAGACGAAGGAGGGAATGATGCAGTACCATGCTTACTCCCCTCACTTGAGGAATCATCTTGGGCATCATTGTCATTATCACATAAATCACATTTATTTAAATGAACAGGAATTCTGACTTCCCCACATTCAGAACACAGTCTATCTGGTAGTTCAGACATGTTAAACAGGCATAAACTTGATAATAAAGTACAAAAAACGTTTTAAAATAAAACCGTTACTGTCACTTTAAATTTTAAACTGAACACACTTTATTACTGCAATTGCGAAAAAACATGAAGGAATTGTACAAAATTCACCAAATTTTCACCACAGTGTCTTAAAGCCTTAAAAGTATTGCACACCAAATTTGGAAGCTTTAACCCTTAAAATAACGGAACCGGAGCCGTTTTAACACTTTAACCCCTTTACAGTCCCTGGTATCTGCTTTGCTGAGACCCAACCAAACCCAAAGGGGAATACGATACCAAATGACGCCTTCAAAGTCTTTTCTAAGTATCAGAGCTTCTCTCACATGCGACTGCATGCCATGCCTCTCAAAAACAAGTGCGCCACACCGGCGCGAAAATGAGGCTCTGCTTATGCTTTGGGAAAGCCCCTAAGAAATAAGGTGTCTAATACAGTGCCTGCCGATATTATAATATCAATATACCCAGATAAAATGATTCCTCAAGGCTAAATATGTGTTAATATGAATCGATTTAGCCCAGAAAAGTCTACAGTCTTAATAAGCCCTTGTGAAGCCCTTATTTACCATCGTAATAAACATGGCTTACCGGATCCCATAGGGAAAATGACAGCTTCCAGCATTACATCGTCTTGTTAGAATGTGTCATACCTCAAGCAGCAAGAGACTGCACACTGTTCCCCCAACTGAAGTTAATTGCTCTCAACAGTCCTGTGTGGAACAGCCATGGATTTTAGTGACGGTTGCTAAAATCATTTTCCTCATACAAACAGAAATCTTCATCTCTTTTCTGTTTCTGAGTAAATAGTACATACCAGCACTATTTCAAAATAACAAACTCTTGATTGAATAATAAAAACTACAGTTAAACACTAAAAAACTCTAAGCCATCTCCGTGGAGATGTTGCCTGTACAACGGCAAAGAGAATGACTGGGGTAGGCGGAGCCTAGGAGGGATCATGTGACCAGCTTTGCTGGGCTCTTTGCCATTTCCTGTTGGGGAAGAGAATATCCCACAAGTAAGGATGACGCCGTGGACCGGACACACCTATGTTGGAGAAAAGGAATCCAATCCTGTCCCATTAATTCTTAATAATGTTCGCCATCTAACAGGAGCAGGGAAGGATAAGGTACCACCCTGTCCTCAAACTCTATCCAATTTAGAAATCAAAGGTTCATCAGGCAATTAGGCCTCTGGAACCTCTGAATTTGCCAAAAACTTCCTTTAGATGAAAGCGCAAAAGTCTGGTTCCTCCGCAGCCGGAGATTTAGAGGCAGCAGACTCCGACCCAGAACATTCATACTCTGAAGTCTCAGAAAGAACTTCATCCTCGGATAACGGTATCAGTTAAATCCAATAAAGTATCCAATGTACTTTGGGAAGGAGTGCAATATGTAACCTTTCGCTTGCGTTTGGCAGGGTGAGGTAAAGCATTAAAGGCTGCAGACACCACCGTCTGAACTGCGCATTAACGTTTGGAGAAAAAAAGGCCCCCTCCAGAAGGAGGATCAGCAATGCTATGGGAAAATGCATGTGTAGAGAGAGAGGAATGTAGGGTACGCACCTTACTGGATGACAACTCCTCAGAGGTGGATGGCTCAGTGGTATCAAACATGTTTGATATTATCACATTATCAAGGCATATGGAACATAATTGAGAGGGCGGATCTAAGGCTTCCTCACAATATAAACAGGAATTACTCTTTAGGAATAGAGGGAGTACCCTCTAAAGTAACAGAATCCTCCGTCGCTAGTTATAAAATAATGAGATTTGATATTACCTTTAAGTTCAACCCATTGTAATAGGCTGTGGTTTCAAAGCACAAAACCAGCTACTTCATATACACAAACCTGAAAATGCAATTTCTCAAATATTTGCAGCTGGTATAACAAGTCATTGAAAATAAATTACTATAAAAACGGTTTTACAGTGTACTGTCCCTTTAAGCCTTTGGCTGGGCTTTCTTTGCCTCCTCCTGGTGGCCACGTTCAGTATTTCCTACAAGTAAGGAATGCAGCTGTAAACTCTTCCCATATTAAGAAGGAAAACAAAATTTATGCTTATCTGATAAATTTATTTCTCTTGTGGTCTATCCAGTCCACGGGTTCATCCATTACTTGTGGGATATTCTCCTTCCCAACAGGAAGCTGCAAGAGGACACCCACAGCAGAGCTGTCTATATAGCTCCTCCCCTAACTGCCGACCTAAGACAAGCAAGAAAAAAGGAGAAACTATAGGGTGCAGTGGTGACTGTAGTTTAAAAATAAAAAACACCTGCCTTAAAATGACAGGGCGGGCCGTGGACTGGATACACCACAAGAGAAATAAATTTATCAGGTAAGCATAAATTTTGTTTTCTCTTGTAAAGGTGTATCCAGTCCACAGGTTCATCCATTACTTGTGGGATACAACTAACAAAGCTTTAGGACACGGATGAAGGGAGGGACAAGGCAGGAACTTAAACGGAGGGCACCACTGCCTGTAAGACCTTTCTCCCAAAAATAGCCTCAGAAGAAGCAAAAGTATCAAATTTGTAGAATTTAGAAAAAGTATGAAGCGAAGACCAAGTCGCCACATTACAAATCTGTTCAACAGAGGCCTCATTTTTAAAAGCCCATGTGGAAGCCACCGCTCTAGTGGAATGAGCTGTAATTCTTTCAGGAGGCTGCTGGCCAGCAGTCTCATAAGCTAAGCAGATTATGCTTCTCAGCCAAAAAGAAAGACAAGTTGCCGAAGCCTTTTGGCCTCTCCTCTGTCCAGAGTAGACAACAAACAAAGCAGATGTTTGACGAAAATCCTTCGTAGCTTGTAAATAAAACTTTAAAACACGAACCACATCAAGATTGTGTAA